>NW_006786129.1:303261-333847 GCF_000442215.2 Lipotes vexillifer
AGGAATGTCTATGCTACTAGGAATTGGCCTGAAGCACTGCTGCTGGGAAGTTTTGAGAGACAGTAGCTCAGATATTTTGCTAAAGCATTTTTGCAAATGCTAGAATAGTTGTAAATAAGATGATGCAGCCTGCAGTCCTCCCCAAAGATACTCTGAAAGGAAGTGTGCCATTTGACTACTTTCTAATTTGCTTTTTAATCATTAGGCAAATTCAAGGAAGACTTTAATGCTCTCTAATTTGAAGACACTGGAGTTTGCAGCTATACACTCTTTTTAAAAAAAAATTTATTTATTTTTGGCTGCATTGGGTCTTCGTTGCTGTGCGCGGGCTTTCTCAAGTTGCGGCGAGTGGGGGCTACTCTTCGTTGCAGTGTGCGGGCTTCTCATTGCGTTGGCTTCTCTTGTTGCAGAGCACGGGCTCTAGGCGTGAGGGCTTCAGTAGTTGTAGCTCGCGGGCTCTAGAGCGCAGGCTCAGTAGTTGTAGCGCACGGGGCTTAGTTGCTTCGTGGCATGTGGGATCTTCCTGCACCAGGGCTCGAACCCATGTCCCCTGCACTGGCAGGCAGATTCTCAACCACGGCGCCACCAGGGAAGCCCCACTGAATTAGTTTGATGAACTGGGGACGTGGGTTGTTACATGATTAAGTGTGTTTGTGGAGGATGCACTCAAACAGAAACAAATATATCCAAAGGATGCCAAGTTCCCTCTGGGGATTGGTGCCTTAGGGCCTCAGCAACAACCATCCGATCTAACGCAGCTCCCTCTCAGCTAAGCCTGTGGAAATCATGAGACTCATCAAACCTTTATTTTTTAACTTTAAAAATAATGATAATTCCTGATTTTTAAAAACCTATTTCACAGCATCAACCTCAGGCTAAGGTAGTAAAAGAAAGCATGAAAAATATTTTAAAATATTTTTAAAGCATGAGAAATATTTTAATTTTTGCAAAGGGCAATATTTTCATAAAATATTTAAAAACACAAGCTACGATTGCTTTGTGTAATTTGATTTCCTATTACCGCAAGGGAGCCAAGGATTCCTGGGATAGGGAGCTTCCTTAGATGTCCCTGGCCTGTTCTGGGCTCGCGGAAGGAGTCAGGTGTCCCGTGCTCACCCTGCTTGGTGGCAATTTGAGGTTGCATGAGAGAACAGGGTAAAAAGTACACAAGCAATGCTTCAGTTTGCATCATGTATCTGTTACACGTATTATCTCGACATGGCTTAGAGGTTGTTGGCATGACTGTAAATTGGAAGATGAGCGAGTGAGTGAAGTGAAGCTGGGGAGAGGTGGGAAAGCGGGTGGGACTGGCAGCGTTTAGATTAAGGATTGTGCACGGAGGAAGAAAGTGGGTTCTTGCAATGACTGGGAATGCAAAAGGCCAGCTGGGCATTCCTAGTTCCAAATTCTATGCAATCCAGGATGACCACGATATGGCTAAGGGTCTTTATCCTAGAGCTGCTGAGTAAATGCAGCTTTGTTGCATCATATGCATTCATTCATTCGTTTTTTTCAGTCTCAGCCATTCATTCACTAAACATTGATTCAGCGTCAGGTGCCACACTGGGCATTAGAACTACGAAGATGAGCAAGTGATCAATTTAGACCACTAGGGGGATTCAGGGTACTAGAGGAGACAAGACAAGGATGCAGGGGATTCCAGCGAGGATGTGAATATTGAAATAGAGGTCTGTATAATGGCTGGTGGAGTACAGAGTGCTCACAGCAGATCCCCAGAGGAGGTGACAGTGGTCCTGAGTCTTGGAGGATGAGTGGAGACATTCTAATTTATGCCAAAGAAACAGTACCTGTAAAGGCAAGGAGACCAGAAAGAGAATGACTTTGTATGGTTGCCTCCAGGGTGTGGCAAGGAAGTGGCAGCAGACGGGATGGAAAGATACGCAAGGACATCAAAAAAAGCAATTGCACTTGTAACCAGTTATACCAGCTTCTGTTCTGGATAATAGCATTTGGAACAGACTGGTTAAATATAAAGTAGGAAAATTTCAGGAAGTGTGAGATAACTAATTGTGGAGTTTATAACATATTAATTTAACCTTAAAGACAATTGCGTTTCTTTATAAGGAAACCGAGAAAAAGTATTCAGTTAAATGTGTATTAGGAATGGCAGTTTAGGTGATCAAAAACACTGAATACTCAGGACTTCCCTGGTGGTCCAGTGGTTAAGACTCCACGCTCCCAATGCAGGGGGGCCCGGGTATGATCCCTGGTCAGGGAACTAGATCCCGTAGCGAAGATCCCAAGTGCCGCAACTAAGACCCGGCACAGCCAAATAAATAAATAAATAAATATGAAAAAAAAACAAACCACTCAATACTCTGTAGGATGGTGGTAGACAAACTTTACTACCTTAGTTCAGTCATGCTATTTGAGTATTATGCATATAATAAGAAAAAGAAAAGAATCATCAAAATGAGTTCATTCCTATGGACCAAACAGTATAAAACTTCTCCAAGTCCGTACACATTTCGTCCTCTGAGCCGAGGAGCCATGCCTTGGAACTGATTTGTTGGATTATCAATGTTAAGAAGTTCTCATATTTTTCTAATGTGTATTTACAGCCTTGAACAGCTAGAGAAAGAGTGATGTTTAATTGTTTGCCTTTCCTTTTGCATTTTTGGTACATGTATCTTATCTACATTTGAGCTGCTATAATAGAATACCATAGACTGGATGGCTGATAAACAACAATTATTTCTCACAGTTCTGGAGGCTGGGAAGTCCAAGTACAAGACTGGCTGATTTCATGTCTGGTGAAAGCCTTTTTCCTGGTTCAGAGATAGCTTTCATGCCACTGAATCCGCATACAGGAGAAGGGGCAAAGGAACTCTGCGGGGTCTCTTTTCTAAAGTCATTAATACCATTTATGGGCTCTTCCCTCATGACCTAGTCACTTCCCAAAGGCCCGCCTCCAAATGCCATCACACTGGGGATTAGGTTTCAACGTTTTGGGGGTACACAAACATTCAGTCTATAGCAATATCTAAATCAATTTTAACCAAAGCATAGTGCTTCTGTGATACGTGGCTATGAGATTTTTCTTAAGACACATAGTTACAACATTCAGAGAAACTTATGTCTGATACCAAAGAGAAAGGGAGAGGAGAAATAGTCTTAAAGGAGAAAGAAGGTTCTGGTTGTTGGTGAAGACTTCGAGAGAAACCAGAGTCTTCCACTGATACTAAGGTACTTAGTTAACATTTATGAGACATTTACTGAGCCCCGCAATGTACCAGGCATGAGTCTTGATGATGAAACAGAGATGAAGGCCTGGTCCTGCTCTCCAAGGGCTCAAAACCTGAGGTAATAAGAAGTTACAATGACGCATGATAAGTGATTTAAACAGAAGTCGCCTCAGAGAGTCACAGAGAAACAACATCTAACTCAACATTGGGGATGGAGTGTATGGAGGGTTAGGAGGCAAAAAATATGTCCAAGAGAAGTTGCTGATACCTGACTTAGATCTTTTTAAAAATTTATTTTATTTTATTTATTTTTTGGCCATACCACAAGGCTTGGGAGATCTTAGCTCCCCGACCAGGGATTGAACCCAGGTCCCTGGCAGGGGAAGTGCAGAGTCCTAATCACTGGACCACCAGGGAATTCCCTTGACTTAGGTCTTTTGAAAAATTATAATTTAAAAAGTTGTTTTATGAAATGTTTCAAACATTTAAAACATTTCAGGCAATAATATGACACCTGTATGACTATCATCCAGATTTAACAGATGGTAATAAGGGTGTCATTTATTTTCTATACTTTTCAATGTCTGAAATGTTTTATAAAACTGGTGTTTGTTTCTGCACCCTGGCAAGCTCTTTTGCAATTAGATACTATAAATGTTTTGGGGGTGACACCTAATGTATGAGCTCTAAATCTCAGTAAATCTTTCGGATCTGTAATCTCATCTGGCCACCACTCCGGTCCCCAGCAGGACAAGTATTTGAGGTCTCATTTTGTAAACCAGTAACCAGAGGCACAGAGAGAGTAAGCTGATAGGAATAAATGCTGTAAGAACATATGATTTTATTAAAAACACTTATATTTGTCATTTGTTCTTCAGAAGCAGCATTAATAAGTAGGTAGTGGCTTCTGGGCATGAAAAATCCATCAGAGGTATTTTTTTTCCTTAAAAAGAAATCATGGGGCTTCCCTGGTGGCGCAGTGGTTGAGAGTCTGCCTGCCAATGCAGGGGACACGGGTTCGTGCCCTGGTCTGGGAAGAGCCCACATGCGGCGGAGCGGCTGGGCCCGTGACCATGGCCACTGAGCCTGCGCGTCCGGAGCCTGTGCTCCTTGCACAATGGGAGAGGCCACAACAGTGAGAGGCCCGCGTACCGCAAAAAAAAAAAAAAAAGAAAGAAATCATAACAGTGACATATATAGCACTTATAGCTTACAAGGGGTTTCACATGCATTTAATTAAAAAAAGATTTTAAAGAAATATTTATTTTCTTTATTTTTTTGGCTGTGTTGGGTCTTTGTTGTGGTGCGTGGGCTTCTCTCTAGTTGTGGCGTGTGGGTTTTCTCTTCTCTAGTTGTGGTGTGTGGGCTCCAGAACGTGTGGGCTCTGTAGTTGGCGGCACGCGGTCTCTCTTTGAGGCGAGCAAGCTCACTATTTGTGGCAGTCGGGCTTAGTTGCCCCTTGGCATGTGGAATCTTAGTTCCCCGACCAAGGATTGAACCTGAGTCCCCTGCACTGGAAGGCAGACTCTTTATCACTGGACCACCAGAGAAGCCCTCTCATGTGCATCTTAGAACTTAAGCTTCTTAGAGCTGTGAGACTGAGATAATAATGTTCATTTTGGAGACTAGAAAATTGAACCTCATGGAGGTCACCACACTGAGTGGCAGTTCTCTAGTCCTGAAACCACATTCTTCTCACTCTACAACGTTGCCGGTTTTTTACCACCTGGTGCCCAAACTGTGTTCTCCAAGACAAATGGGTGGAAGGCTTGGCAAATTTGTGGATCTATCTTCCCTAGTTTGGGGCTGTAAGACCTGTGCACTGCAGTGAACCGTAAAGTCTGTTTGCCTTGCAGCAGTTTTGTTCACACGCTACTGCTGCTTGTCAACTATGAGCTTACGAGTAATTTTATCTCCCTCCCGTGCTGGCATTTTTCCTGCCCATTTTCCTTATTGTTGCTGCTCTTCAGTTTATGGCCCTGTAGCTGTCAGGGCTCTGTCCATCTTTCTGATCTTTCTTCCAAATTCCTTGAACCAGCAGTTGTCCTAGGGCACCTGATCCTGTTTTCAGCACCCTGCCAGAAAAATCTGCCATATCCCAGTGGAAAGTGTGGCTTCCTGAGCTGCCTCCTGGCAAAAGGCTCTTGCCTGTCCAGCTTTGGGCCAGCCCCAGGGTCTATGGGTTCCAAGAGAGGTGATGAAGTTCTGTGACAAATGCCTGCCCTGGCAGATGGAGCAAGTGCTGGCCAGCTTGAGAATGCAGTGTGTCAGCGGCTGCCCTGAGAAGGGACTCTGTGCCCCTGATGACGCTGTACATGCACTGACCCACCTGCTGGGTGAGGTCTTCGCAAGCACCAGCATCTTTGGAGATCTTTACCTTCAAGCCATTGGCAGTTGCCACCATCGGGCCATTGAAAGAATCTAAGCGGGATCCAGAAAAATTCGCTAAAAATGATTCTTTTTTATTTTTTTGTGGTACGCGGGCCTCTCACTGCTGTGGCCTCTCCCGTCGTGGAGCACAGGCTCCGGATGCGCAGGCTCAGCGGCCATGGCTCACGGGCCCAGCTGCTCCGCGGCATGTGGGATCCTCCCTGACTGGGGCATGAACCCGCGTCCCCTGCATCGGCAGGCAGACTCTCAACCACTGCACCACCAGGGAAGCCCCTAAAAATCATTCTTGAAAAGCATCCTGATGGAGAAGCTTGGTCCCGGAGAAGTCTGCGGACCTGGATCTAAGGGTTGGCTCAGATGTTGGGATGTTACAGAAGACTCTGACTCAGTCTGGTTTAAATAAAAGAGAAATTTATTATTTTCTGTAACCAGAAGTAGGATGAGCTCCAGGCCTTGTGGAATCAGTGGCTCAGTGATGTCATTTTAGGAGCCAGGATTCTTTCTGTCTCCCCAATCCCTTTATGCTCAATGTTGGTGACATCCTAACACCAGGCCTGCCAGTTCCCCTTCATGGTTCCAAGTTGATTCTCACTAAGACTGCCAGGCGAACAGAGCTAGAGGCTTCCCCAGTCACTACTAGCAGGCAGAAACCTCTCCCAAACATGGACTGTAAACCCTCTGCTTCAGTCTGATCAGCCCAACTTGGGTTTCCATTCTGGACCTGATATGGGTTGTCATGGGAATGCCCTGTTGATGGGCTCAGACCTGTCTTATCCAATATGGAAGCTACTAGCCACATGTGGCCATTGGGCACTTGAAATGTGTCCAGTCTGAATTAAGAGAGGCTCTAAGCATAAAATACTCACCAGATTCCCCAGACTTCTCTCTGTCTCTCTTCTCTCTGTCTCTGTCTCTTTCACTATCTCTCACACACAAGTAAAATATTGATTTAATGTTTTTTTATATTGATTACATGTTGAAATGTTAACATGTTTTGGGTTTATTGGGTTAAATGATATTTATTATTAATTTCTCCTTTTTATTTTTACTTTCTTAATGTGGCTACTAGAAAATTTTAAATTACACATGTGACTCACTTTCTATTTCTATTGGGTAGTACTAGCTAAGAAGAAACAAGGGTCTACTTCCAGAACTGGAGATGGAAAGATACCTGAATAAAATCGTGGTTCTTTTAGAAGGAGGAATGCATTTTCCTTTTGCAATGATACATATGTATATATAAATCTATATAATTATATATATATATATATTTGCCAATATTTAGCAGAGAGGATGAATGAAGGGCAAACAGTGTGGACTGTACATTCAGAGAACTACTTATGTGAAAATGTGCTGCCCTAAGGGCTGTGGGGAGAGAAATTGCTGACTCAGCAGGGGAGGTACGATACGCAGGCATGTGAGTGGTGCAGATAACAGAGGTTGTAGGATTTCAGACTTTGGGGAGTTTCTGTCCAGTGTGACAATGGAATGCCAGTTTGATCTGGGCCTTGAAGTAGATGGGACTGCAAAGAAAGAAGTCAACTGGGGAGAATTGCCTTGGGGGCCTTCTAGGTGGAGGGAAAAGCACAGAGACGATGCTCAGGCAGGAAAGTATGAATTGGAATTTTTGTCTAGCTGAAGCTGGGGGTTAAAGAGAAAAGACTGGGTCACACTGCTGAAGGCCTTACACCGCCGGGGTGAACCTTAGTAGCAGATTTATTTTAGGATGGCTCATGGGAACATCTGTTAAAGAGGTATGGGCAGCAGTTGAACACAGTTTTGCTAACACATCTTTAGCAAATGCGCTTAATTAAGCCAGTTCACATGTCTACTGCCCTTAAGAAGCATTCACAGGTCAGGTCAGCACAGATTAGTGTCTGGATGTGTGAACTCTGGCATGGACTGCCTGGGTTCTAATCCTACCTGTGCAATTTATTAGAGGTGAGATTTTGGAAAATTTACTTAACCTCTCTTTGCCTATTTGTAAAATGTGAATGATAGCAATATACTTACTTCATAGCGTTATTGTGAGGATTAAATGAGTTAAATGAGTTCAAGTTCTTAGAGCACACAGCACGTGCACATAGTACGTGCTGTGAATTTGTTAAAAAGACAGTTGGTTGCCTACTGCTGACTACACAGAGCTAGGAAACTAGGATGCTAAAAAAAACCCTCTATTTTTTTATAGCTAAAAAAAAATCTCTATTTTTTTCAAAATTTGTCTATAGGTAGGTAATTTTTTTTTTTTTTTTTTTTCTGGCTGCATTGGGTCTTTGTTGCTGCACCCGGGCTTTCTCTAGTTGTGGCGAGCAGGGAGCTACTCTTCGTTGCTGAGCAACAGGCTCTAGGCGCTTGGGCTTCAGTAGTTCCAGCACATGGGCTCTAGAGCACAGGCTCAGTAGATGTGGCGCACAGGCTTAGCTGCTCCGCAGCATGTGGGATCTTCCCGGACCAGGGCTTGAACCCGTGTCCCCTGCATTGGCAGAAGGATTCTTAACCACTGCACCACCAGGGAAGTCCCTATATAATGGTAAGTAATAATCATGTGTAGATAAAGATAATGCACAAAGAGAATCCCCAGGAAGAAATACCCTTGTCAGGTCAGCACAGTCAGGCTAGTTCCGCATCCGCTTCCACATTTGCTAACCTTGCTTTGCTGATATCCACAGAAATTGTTGCAGAGTTCACAAATAAATCTCCAAGTATTTAACAAAAGCAGTGCAAAATACACGAACTAGGTCTAAGAGTTCTTTTTTTTTTTTTGCGGTATGCGGGCCTCTCACTGTTGTGGCCTCTCCTGTTGCGGAGCACAGGCTCCGGACACGCAGGCTCAGCGGCCATGGCTCACGGGCCCAGCCGCTCCGCGGCGTGTGGGATCTTCCCAGACCGGGGCACGAACCCACATCCCCTGCATCGGCAGGCGGACTCTCAACCACTGCACCACCAGGGAAGCCCAGGTCTAAGAGTTCTTAACGAAATAGGATATTTTTCAAAATGCAGTGCTGAATTGGGCTTTCTTTTCTTTTTAAACTGCATCTCCACCTGCTTCTCTCCCTCCCTCCTTCCTTTTTACTGGGAGTGTGAGGGGTAAGGAGTGTTTTCTGAATTCAGATAAATTGCTCAAATCCCCCAAGGTGACCCTAGTATCCTGGTTTGCCCCAGATGGGTTTTCGGCCTTCGTCCATGTGACTCATTAACATATCCCTTTCCCTTTTAGAAGTCTTTTTTTGTTTGTTTGTTTGTTTCTGTATTGATTTTTATTTATTATTTAAAGAGAAAGTCTCTTTCTTCAGACAATTTAAAGAGAACAGAAGAAATAAGTAGAAATCTGTTATTATTCACATTGGTGAACCCAGTATTGTATGTATTTATATTACTGTAATCTCTATCAAGCAATCTGGGTATCCTTAGAATGTTTGTTAAAAAGCACATTTTGAATTTACCTATTTTTACCATATATATATACATATATATATAAATATAGATATAAAACAATTGGGGATTTACCTTCATTCTATAAAAATTAAACAATGTATGATTCATGTCAGGTAGAATATGGATATTTCCCTTTTTATTTTTATAAATTTTTATTTTGTTGTTAACCATTTCCTAATCTCATGAGATTCTGAGATGACCTTTTTTTTCAAGCTTTATGGTAACTGCTAAAGGTCAGGTTTGAACTGGTCCATAAAATTTAGCACTGTAGTTCTCTATGACTCTTGTCTGACAGAGTGTTGACACCAGTGGAAAGTTTCTGTGTGGGAATATCGAATGACATTTGATCATTGGTTATCTTTTTAAAAATAATTAATTTATTTTTTATTGAAGTATATTTGATTTACAATGTGTTAATTTCTGCTGTACAGCAAAGTGACTCAGTTATACATCTATACACATTCTTTTTCATATTCTTTTCCATTATGGTTTATCACAGGATACTGAATGTAGTTTCCTGTGCTATATGGAAGGACCATGTTTATCCATTCTATATATACCAGTTTGCATCTGCTAATCCCAAACTCCCAATCCATCCCTCCCCCACAGCCCCATCCCTTGGCAACCACCAGTCTATTCTCTATGTCCCTGTTTCAAAAACAGGTTCATTTGTGTCATATTTTAGATTCCACATATAAGTGATATCATATGGTATTTGTCCTTCTCTGACTTACTTCATTTAGTGTGATCATCTCTATTTGCACCTCTTAGAAGTCTTGGTTTGGATAATAAGCCATATGGTTAGCTCATCTACAGGAAAATGAGAGGGACTCTTCATGTGCTAGTGTATCAGGGATTGGGGGTATCAGAGTATGGGGATTCGTGTGTTCTTGGAGGCTGGGAGGGAGATCTGGGGGGCGGGGGCAATGTATGGGTGGGGATGGCATCTTGGGCTTTCGGGCTGGCAGGAAGCTGTCCTGCGCAGAGCACAGGGGCCAGCCAGCCTGAGTGGGACGCGGAGGCTATGCTTCTCCCCCAGCGCGGCGCGTCCTCCGCGACCTCGCTCTGCTCCGGGGCTCGCCGAGCCAGGGCGCAGCAGGCAGGAGCCCCTTGGGCTGCACCGGCGGCTGGGTGTGGGGTGAGGCTGGGGGCGCGCCCGGCCAGCTCGGGGGCCCTGCTGGGGCTCCCCCCCCTCCCGGGACACTGAAGAGTGCCCGCCCCCGCCAGCACCGCTTTTCATCCTGCGCACCGGCAAACGGGCCGATGACATCAATCAGGGTATGAAACACATTCTATTGATTTTGGAATCTTGGCTGCAGCTGCCAGATTCCTCGAGAGACATTGAGTCCTGGACAAGAACCCCCAAGCTCAACACGTTTGTAGTCGACGATTGCTTTTTCCAGAAAAGAGCTTCTAACCACCAGGGCCTGGGCCAGCTTCTTCCTCCAGTGTCTGTTCCCGCCGAAGGGCGAGTTCGTCCCCCGCGAGAGGCAAGCCTTCACCCCCTGGCCTGGAAGCCGAGGCTGTGATCTGGGCCCTTGCGCCTTTTTTCAGGATAGTTTTTGGTGAGTGAGGAGAACATGTACAGGGTCCTGCCCACCCCCGGCGTCGGCGTGGGAGTCGATTTGGGGTCTCCGGGCGTTTTTTTTTTCCTGCGCCGCAGCGACCCTGGCCTCTGGGAATGAGATCCCACGACTCCTGTGAGTTTTACAAAATAGCATCATTATATTGTAATCGTAAAAGCTAGCTCTGCATCTTAGGCAAAAAAGCAAGAAAAGAAGGTTAAGTAACAGTTACTTTTACTTTTTGTAAGCGTCCCTGGTGCCCGGAGCGGGTGTAGACGCCGCCGCGGCTGGCTGGGAGGCCCAGCCAGGAGGCCCCGCTGTGACTCTCCATTGTTCGCGCGGCCCGGGCTGACTCGTTCTAAATGCTTCTCTTTGTGTTTTCCCTCCGCGAGCGCGCACAGATGGTTGCTCTAAGAGGCGTATTCTTTCCTCAGACCAAAGAAATCTAGTCTTTGAGAGTTCCGATGCACGAGTCAGCTAAACTATATGAGTTAAACTCCAGTTTCCTGAGAGCTAGAAATATCTGCTCCGCCCCACCCTGATGGGAAGTGCCCACAGTTCGTGTTTCGCCACCAAGTGGCTCAAATCTGGAGGATTTCTTTGGTGTCCAGGGCAAAACCGTGAGTGGTTTTTAGGGCAGTGAAGCTGCAGTGTCGGCCCAGCTGCTGCAGAGGGAGGGATGTGTGTGCGAGGAGGGGGCGCGTGCGCGCACAGGCTCCTTAATCATCAGTTCTTTATGAAATTGTTACGGTGGAAATGGTGGACATTATACTGGGATATAGGAACGAAGAAGATAGCAGAACTGAATGGCATCCTCCACGGTATCTTGTGGGGTTTTTTGGGGGGCAAGTAAATACGGGTCGTTTGGCATGGCCTGTGGGCTGGCAGGGATATCGACAGGGGCCACTTTGTAGGCCATAGAAGCCACTTTACGCCCAGGGTGAGGTATAATGTTTTGAAGGTGATGACGCCGGGGGGCGGCTCTTTCCAGTAAGAGCTCCAGGGCCAGAGACTCTGGGTTTGGTTTTGGAAAGATAAGGTGACCAGTTCTGGGGCTGACCCTGAGTTTCTGGGTTTTTTTTTTTAAACGATGTGTATTTTCCTGATTAAAAAAAAATCAATTCTTATTTTCGAAAATTGAAATTAAATAAAAAAGCTCAAAGGAGAAAAAAAAATGAATTACCTATTATTCCACTGTCCAATAATTAACATTTTGGTGTGTGTGTGTGTGTGTGTGTTTTTTTCTGTTCTTGTTTTTTTGCAGTACGCGGGCCTCTCACTGTTGTGGCCTCTCCCGTTGCGGAGCACAGGCTGCGGACGCGCAGGCTCAGTGGCCATGGCTCACGGGCCCAGCCGCTCCGCAGCATGTGGGATCTTCCCGGACCAGGGCACAAACCCGTGGCCCCTGCATTGGCAGGCAGACTCTCAACCACTGCGCCACCAGGGAAGCCCTGTTTTTTCTTTTTAATGCATATTTTATTCAAACAAAAATGGAATCGCTGTATTCAAGAGAATTGAAAACATATGCCCACACAGAAGACACCTGTGTATGAATGTTCACAACAGCATTATTCCTAACTGCCAAAAAGTGGAAACAATTCAGATATGTCCATCAGCTGATGAGTGGATCAACAAAAAGTGGTCTATCCATTTAATGGAATATTATTTGGGACTAAAAAGATTGAAATGCCAATACATGCGGCAACGTGGGTGAACTTTCAAAACATTATGCTAAAAAGAAGCCAGACACACAGACAGCATGTTATGTGATTCCACTTTTATGAAACGTACAGAATAGGCATATCTATAGAGACAGAAACTAGATTAGCGGCTGGCAGGGGCTGGGGGAAATGAGGTTTCTTTTTGGGGTGATGAAATGTTCTGGAATTACATATGTGATAGTTGCACAACTCTGTGAATGTACTAAAAACTGCTGGATTGTACACTTTAAAAAAGATGAATTTTGGGCTTCCCTGGTGGTGCAGTGGTTGAGAGTCTGCCTGCCGATGCAGGGGATGTGGGTTCGTGCCCCGGTCCGGGAGGATCCCACATGCCGCGGAGCGGCTGGGCCCGTGAGCCATGGCCGCTGAACCTACGCGGCCAGAACCCGTGCTCCGCAACGGGAGAGGCCACAACAGTGAGAGGGCCGCATACAGAAAAAAAAAAAAAAAAAAAGATGAATTTTATGGTACGTGAATCATATCTCAAAAAAGCTGTTATTAAAGCAAAAGCAGATATAATCTCACTATACCTAGTAATATATTATGAACATTTCCCTAATATTCCTAATAACTACTCGTCTATAATATTTCTGTTTTCAAGTATCAAAGTAATGCACATTCATTCTAAAAAAAAATTAAATAATGCAGAAGAGTGAACAGAAGAAAGTGAAGTATTTCTCCCCCTGCCCAACTTCAACACCTTCCGAGTACCTGCTTAAAAATTATTTTTATCTCATACTCTTCTATTCATAGAACCTTCAGTTTCAGTGCAAGCCCACTGCCTTGTTTCATTTTTAATTTTCCTCTTCCCCCCCAACTCTGCTTTCATTCTCCCCTTTGTCGCCACTTACTCTAATGTGTTCATTACATGTTCTAAATTATGCAAGTATCCCTGGAAAATATCATGTTTTTGTATGGGTTTCTAATTTTCGGAAGTGGTTATTGTGCTATTAATTCTTTTTACACAGCACATTCTGAGGCCTCTGCATGTTCTTGGGTGATATTATTCCATAGTAAAATTCACCATATTTAGCTTCTCTATTTCCCTAATGAGGGACACCTGGCTCGCCTCCAGCTCTGTCACAGTGAACAGTGTGGTGTATATGCTCCCTTAAGGACTTTAGTGGGATCTTTGGATCTATCACTCTGCGACAAATACCCAGGTATGGGGCAGTATACCGGGGCAAAGGACATATTCTTATTTAATTTAAATACAATCATTTGCTTTCTGGAATGGATATGCCAGTTTATATTCCCTTCTTCCCCCTGTGGACAATAATTTTCATCTCCCCACATCCTTTGCCAACACTTGGTAGCATCAAACTTTCTAATTTTTATTAATTTGATGGGTTGAAAGTAATATCTCGTTTGAGTTTTTGCATTTCTTTTTGTTTCTATAATTACTAGGGAATTTAATCACTTCTTCATATGCTTGTTTGACATCTGGTGTTCTGTTAAGTGAACTGTCTATTCATTGCTCATTTTTTCTGTTGGGTTTTCTCACTTTTTCTTGTTGATCTGCAGGAGCTCTGAAAAATCTAGATACTAAACCTCTTCTACTGACAAGATGTTGCAGTCTCCTCTAGTCTGACATCTGTTAACTTTGTTTGGTATGTTTTGCTGAACGGAAGTATTTAATTTAATATAGTGAAATCCATTTAATTTTCCCCCTGCTCCGAGGTGCTAAAGATATTTTCCAATGTTTTTTGCTATTCACTTTCTAATTTTACATTACTACTATTTTTTAAAAGTATTTATTTATTTATTTATGGCTGCGTCGAGTCTTAGTTGCGGCACGCGGGCTCCAGAGCGCATGGGCTCTCTAGTTGCAGCACCTGGGCTTAGTTGCCCTGCGGCATGTGGGATCTTAGTTCCCCGACCAGGGGTTGAACCCATGTTCCCTGCTTCGGAAGGTGGATTCTTAACCGCTGGACCACCAGGGAAGTCCCTACATTACTACTATTAACAGACCTTTTTCCATGTATGTATCAATACACCCATAATTTGTTTGTTAAAAATACGATAAAACAATGTATATTGTTAGGTAACTCTTTTCCATCCTCCAGCAAATTGTATGGACATTCTCCTATGTGTCTGTTTCAGATCTTCTTACTTTTTAATGGCTGCATAAATGCCATAATGGCTCCTCTATGAATGCACCATAACTTCTTTAACAATTTCCTTACTCATAGAAAATTGACAGTACTCTAAAAAATGCCTGGTGCTTGTTCAAGTATTTTTAGGCTAGATTGCCATAGGCAGAATTGCTGGTTCAATGATTGTATTTAATTTTGACTTACTGACAAATTACTCTCCAAAAATGTTGCAGTGATTTGTATTCCCATCAACAGTGTTCAAACATGATTTGCTGCTGTTGTAGTTGCTACATAAATTAACCCAATTATTATAGGCTAGCAATGTTTCCAATGGTGGTACTTCTACTGGTCTTTCAATTCCTTCAGTCTCTGATGACGACTTCACTGTCAGAGTAGTGGTGGTGTGGCCCAGGCACCACCGGCCACCGTTTTGATGCATGAACTGCAGCTCGTCTCTTCATCTGGGTTTTGCCACAGAAGGAGCAGGTGTCCTTGGCATGTGGGCTGATTTTCTTCATGATCTTCCTGTGGGAGGCACTATGTTGACATCTTTCTGTATTGACGATGGTTCTAACCTTCCTGGTGCATTTAGCCACATCGCCTCAAACTAGGTCCAAGCCCAGAGAGGAACCAAACATGGTTTGTTTTTTTGGGGGTTTTAATTTAATTTAATTTTTATTTTATATTGGAGTACAGTTGATTTACAAAGTTGTGTTAGTTTCAGGTGTACAGCAAAGTGATTCAGTTATACATATACATATATCCATTCTTTTTCAGATTCTTTTCCCAACAGGTTATTACAGAATATCGAGTAGAGTTTCCTGTGCTATACAGTAGGTCCTTGGTTTTTTAAAATTAATTAATTAATTAATTTTTGGCCACGTCGGGTCTTTGTTGCTGCACGTGGGCTTTCTCTAGTTGCAGCAAGCAGGGGTTACTCTTCGTTGCGGTGCATGGGCTTCTCACTGCAGTGGCTTCTCTTGTTGCGGAGCATGGGCTCTAGGTGCGCAGGCTTTAGTAGTTGTGCGGGCTCAGTAGTTGTGGCTCACGGGCTTAGTTGCTCTGTGGCATGTGGGATCTTCCCGGACCAGGGCTCGAACCCATGCCCTCTGCATTGGCAGGCGGATTCTTAACCACTGCGCCACCAGGGAAGTTCCCAGGAGGTCCTTGTTGATTATCTGTTTTACATATAGTAGTGTGTATGTGTTAATCACAAACTCCTAATTTATCCCTCCCCCTCCACCTTTTTCCTTTGGTAACCATAAGTTTGTTTTCAAAGTCTGAGTCTCTTTCTATTTTGTAAATAAGTTCATTTGCATCATTTTTTTTTAGATTCCAAATATAAGCAATAACATATGAGATTTGTCTTTCTCTGTCTGACTTACTTCACTTAGTATGCTACTCTCTAGATTCCTGTATGTTGCTGCAAATTGCATTAGTTCCTTCTTTTTAATGGCTGAGTAAAGTTACATTGTATATATAGTACCACGTCTTCTTTAACCATTCCTCTGTTGATGGACATTTAAGTTGCTTCCGTGTCTTGGCTACTGTAGATAGTGCCGCAATGAACATTGAGGTGTATATATCTTTTCGAATTATGGTTTTCCCCACATATATGCCGAGGAGTGGGATTGCTGGACCATATGGTAGCTCTATTTTTAGCTTTTTTAAGGAACCTCCTTACTATTCTCCATAGTGGCTGTACCAACTTACATTCCCACCAACAGTGTAGATGGGTTCCCTTTTCTCCACACCCTCTCCAGCATTTATTGTTTGTAGACTTTTCAATGATGGCCATTCTGACTGGTGTGAGGTGATACCTCATTGTAGTTTTGATTTGCATTTCTCTAATAATTAGTGATGTTGAGCAGCTTTTCATGTGCTTCTTGGTCATCTGTGTGTCTTCTTTGGAGAAATGTCTATATAGGTCTTCTGCCTATTTTTTGATTGGGTCATTTGTTATTTTGATATTGAGCTGCATGAGCTGTTTGTATATTTTGGAGATTAATCCCTTGTCAGTTGCTTCATTTGCAAATATTTTCTCCTATTTTGAGGGTTGTCTTTTCATTTTGTTTATGGTTTCCTTTGCTGTGCAAAATCTTTTAATTTTAATTAGGTCCCATTTGTTTCTTTTTGTTTTTATTTTCATTACTCTAGGAGGTGGATCCAAAAAGACATTGCTGTAATTTATGTCAGAGAGTGCTCTGCCTATGTTTTCCTCTAAGAGTTTTATAGTATCCAGACTTACATTTAGGTCTTTAATTCATTTTGAGTTTATTTTTGTGTATGGTGTTAGAGAATGTTCTAATTTCATTCTTTTACCTGTAGCTGTTCAGTTTTCCCAGCACCACTTATTGAAGAAACTGTCTTTTCTCTGTTGTGTATTCTTGCCTCCTTTGTCATAGATTAACTGAGGTGTGTGGATTTATTTCTGGGCTTTCTATCCTATTCCATTGATATATAAGTCTGTCTTTGTGCCAGTACCATACTGTTTTAATGACTATAGCTTTGTAGTATAGTCTGAAGTCAGGGAGCCTGATTCCTCCAGCTCTGTTTTTCTTTCTCAAGATTGCTGTGGCTCTTTGAGGTCTTTTTTGTCTCTATACAGATTTTAAGATTTTTTTGTTATGGTTATTGAAAAATGCCATTGGTAAATTAGTAGGGATTGCAATGACTCTGTAGATTGCCTTGAGTAGTACAGGCATTTTGACAATATTTATTCTCCCAATCCAAGAGCGTGGTATATCTTTCCATCTTTTTTTTGTCATCTTCAATTTCTTTCATCAGCATCTTATAATTTTCTGAGTACAGGTCTTTTGCCTTCTTAGATAGGTTTATTCCTAGGTATTTTATTCTTTTTGATGAGATAGTAAATGGGATTGTTTCCTTAATTTCTCTTTCTAGTCTTTCCTTGTTAGTGTATAGGAATGCAAGAGATTTCTGTGCATTAATTTTGTATCCTGCAACTTTACCGAATTCATTGATGAGCTCTAGTAGTTTTCTGCTTGAGTCTTTAGGATTTTCTACATATAGAATCATGTCATCTGCGAACAGTGACAGTTTTACTTCTTCTTTTCCAATTTGGATCCCCTTTATTTCTTTTTCTTCTCTGATTGCCATGGCTAGGACTTCCAAAACTATGTTGAATAATAGTGGTGAGAGTGGACATCCTTGTCTTGTTCCTGATCTTAGAGGAAATGCTTTCAGCTTTTCACCATTGAGTATGATGTTAGCTGTGGGTTTGTCATATATGGCTTTTATTATGTTGAGGTATGTTTCTTCTATGCCCACTTTCTGGAGGGTTTTTATCATAAATAGGTGCGAACCAAACATGATTTTTAATGGAGACAGTATAGTTAGGACTAAGGAGATTCTGCTGTAACATCAGAGAGACCTGGTTTGAATCTTGTCTCTGCCTCTTAGTTGTGTGACTTTCTCAGTTTCCTCATCTGTAAAACGTGGGGTGGGGATGTGGAGAAAATTAAATAAACATTAAATGTAGAGACCTTGTACACTACCTGGCACTAACTCTCTACTCTGAGAAATTTATAAATATTGTTTTGTTTTTGTTTTTGTTTTTTTGCGGTACGTGGGCCTCTCACTGTTGTGGCCTCTCCCGTTGCGGAGCACAGGCTCCGGATGCGCAGGCTTAGCGGCCATGGCTCACGGGCCCAGCCGCTCCGCAGCATGTGGGATCTTCCCGGACCAGGGCACAAACCCGTGTCCCCTGCATCGGCAGGTGGACTCTCAACCACTGCGCCACCAGGGAAGACCCATAAATATTGTTTTTAATTTAATTTAATTTATTTTTTTTTGGCTGTGCCACATGGCTTGCAGGATCTTAGTTCCCTGACCAGGGATCGAACCCTGGGCACCGCAGTGAAGACGCTGAGTCCTAACCAATGGATGGCCAGGGAATTCCTATAAATGTTGTTATTTAGCACATAATAATTCTAGGTACCACTACACCCATTTCTGAACATGTCTTTGCTATTTCCTCGTCTGCTTTAGCTTTTGTTCAGTTGACAGCCTCAGATAGTCCTGGTTCCATTCCATCCCTTACACCCTCTTCCTGTTCTTTCCAGCATCCTCAGAGTCATAGTGGAAGGATGGGGACTCAGAAGACTTAACAGCACTGTGCACCCCATGCCTGCCTGCACCTCTGCCAGTCTAAACCTGGTGAAGGAAATCAGCCTATTTGGCTCCATTTTACTTGTAAGTTGAAAAGAAAGGGCCAAAAGAGGGACTGGTGTCTGAGGAAGCCTCCTGAAAAGAACAGAAGAGCCAGGCACACCGACAGTGACTCTGCACTATCGTTCCTGCTATCAGCAAAGACGGGTGATGGTTAGAGCCTGCCATCTGTGAGGGGACCCTGTCAGAGGGCAGCAGTGAGGAAGATGTGGGAGGGGAGGTACGGAAAACACGGGCGGAGGCTTCTGGACTTGTTTTTCTCCTGCATTCTGAACTTTCACTTCCCAGTGGGAACTGAGATCCTTGCCCCCCAAATCCTTGCTTCCCATCCCATGATTTGAAATAACAAAGTCCATGCAGCAAGAATGGAATGTCTACAGCTCTCCTAGAGGGAGTTTACTTTTCAGGAACAGCACAGAGTTGGGAGGGTTGGTCTTTTGCCCCGCCCCATAGTGTCCTAAATTGTTGAAAATTTCAAACCGCTACAGTAAGAGAAATAATGAGTTAAAGTTTTTTCCATAGAAGCAACTGAATCGTACTGGCATGCTTAGGTTTACAGAAAACATTAAAAAGATTCACAGTACTATAGAATAAACATAGAATAAATATTCCCTAATATCATACATGGAGCTAAGATAGTGATACAACAAATTCCCAACCAATGTAATAGTTTGGGTCAGTGGGCTTATTTGGTGGAAGTTGGCACTGGGAGCCAAGATTGCTGGCAGGGTCCCTGTAAGGGCCAAAGACCACTCCTTTAACAGAGCATGTATCTCTCATCCCAGCTTTAACTAGGTCTTGTTGCCTGCACATTCAGGGGGTATTTGTGAGTATTTAGTGAGGTAATCTATGTGACAGTGGTATACGCATGCTGTCACCTATCATATGCTTCTCTGTAGCTGATGATGATCCAAGAGAGACCCCTGTGAATGCCCCAGGATAAACTTCCTGCCACTGATGACAGAACAAATCAAAGCACAGCAGACACCTGAAGGAGCTTCTTGGTGCGAAAAAAGAAAGGTGCATTATCACACATCTTGTGTAGGTAATTTATACAATATGCCCATTGGAATTTCCTCTGACAGCATCCCAATACTTCATGTAAAACAGTTCTTGAGCATTAAAAGAAACAGACCATATATCCTAGCCCGATCACTTTCAATCCCAACCAAACTTCTGTGGGAAGCTCAAGTTTCAGGCTGTGGAGTGAGTGTGAAGTTGTGAAATGCTCAAAACGAGGGGCTATTTGTGGCTGTAATGCAAGATGAGGCCAGCATGCACACTTGATCCCCGAGAGGCGGTGTCTGTCGGAAGGGCTAGCATATTTCAGTGGTTTCTGCTGAGGAGAGCACGCCAGGAAGAAAACTTAATACGGCTAGGCTGGAAGGGGGATCGCTCTGTCCCAGGTGCAGCCTGTCCTAGCAGGAAGGCTGTGTGAGGGAAACAGGTTGCTTAAATACTTTTCCAGCTCAGTTGTACAATCAGGGCTTCTCACTTAGAAGCACAGGACTGGCAGTGCCGGGCCGTCAAAGTTTCCTCCTTCCCAACATCAAGATAAAGTGAAAGCAAGCAGGCACTCGGAAAATTACTGGTGTTCTTCCTCATCAAGGCGCATGGCAGAAAATTGGTCACATTTCATTTGGGTTCAGTATTTCCTGTACTCAAAGCTATCCATAGCAGAGCCCCTAGAAAGTAGTTTCTTCTTAAAAAATTTTTTTTTAAATTAATTAATTTTTTATTTAATTTATTTTTTTGGCTGCATTGGGTCTTCGTTGCTGTGCGCGGGCTTTCGCTAGTTTTGGCGAGTGGGGGCTACTCTTCATTGCAGTGAGTGGGCTTCTCATTGCGGTGGCTTCTCTTGCTGCAGAGCACGGGCTCTAGGCACATGGGCTTCAGTAGTTGTGGCATGTGGGCTCAGTAGTTGCAGCACGCAGGCTCAGTAGTTGTGGCTCGTGGGCTCTAGAGCGCAGGCTCAGTAGCTGTGGCACACGGGCTTAGTTGCTCCGCGGCATCCTGGACCAGGGCTCGAACCCGTGTCCCCTGCATCGGCAGGCTGATTCTTGACCACTGCGCCACCAGGGAAGTCCCGAAAGTAGTTTCTATATGGCCCTCTTAAAGCACAAACTTTTATAACTGGCTTTTCTGCTTATGGTCGCTCTAAGAGGCAGAGGCATCTGAAAAGGCTTTGTGAGCCACCTCAATTTGCATTTCTGTAAGAAAGATAATTTATTCTTTAAACTGAAATTAGACATTCACCCCATATCTAGTCATCTGAGGCAGTGACATGCTTTTCCTGAGAGGAAGAGGAACCAGGCCATTTCCTGCAGTGTTCTTCCTGCCTTCAAATCTAAATGCTCTATCAATATTTTTCTACTGGGTGAATTTTATTTTGAGCAGTGATATACTACCCTCAGGGAAATTATTTACTTTGCAATAGGGTCTAAATTCAAACATCTCTATTTCTGATTCCTTGAAAATGAAACAAAGGCTGAAGTAAGAAGGACATTAAAATAGTTAATCCAAACTGCAGACTCCAGCGTTTGCCTCTGTTTCTTTCATAACTCTGGTTCCCAGGGTCAGTTGGCATGCTCATTCCCCCTGGATTTGATTGTTAGGTGGATAATGACATTCTACAAGGCAGGTTTCAAAGGCTGGACCCTGTGAAGGAAAGTGTTCAATAAATCAGAGTGTGAGCTCCATGGGAAAAGGGGTTTGCTTTTTTTCACGCTGTATCCCAGGTACAAGAACCAAGCCTGGCCCCTGATGAATGTGCGGTAGATACTTGTTGCATAACTGAGAGGAGTACTTTGCCTATATTGAACCGAGCTATTCTCAAATGCTTTCAAAACCATTTACCAATAACCGCCACTTATAACTTACTTTGAGGTGAGCATATCATTAATACGTTAAAAGGTGTTGCACGTTTAAACTACTTTTTTTGAGAAGAAAACATCCTATTGAAAACACAATATATGAGATTTAAAAAATTCCATTCATTTAACAAAGGGTTTTTACTAAATATTTGTTAAGCAACTAAAATGTTAAGACAACACATATTGTTATGAGGAAGATCATGCTGAGATGAATCAAATGGACATCACCCTCAAGACGCTTATGGTGTGGGACTTCCCTGTGGCTCAGTGGTTAAGAATCTGCCTGCCGATGCAGGGGACACGGGTTCGAGCCCTGGTCCGGGAAGATCCCACACGCCGCGGAGCAACGAAGCCAGTGCGCCACAACTACTGAGCCTGCGCTCTAGAGCCCGTGAGCCACAACTACTGAGCCCGTGAGCCACAGCTACTGAAGCCCGCGCACCTAGAGCCCGTGCTCCGCAACGAGAAAAGCCACTGCAATGAGAAGCCCGCGCACCGCAATGAAGAGCAGCCCCCGCTCTCTGCAACTAGAGAAAGCCTGCGTGCAGCAACGAAGACCCAACACGGCCAAAAATAAATAAATAAATAAATAAATTGATTCTTTAAAAAAAAAGATGCTTGTGGTGAATCTAACAGGGAGACAGACACAGACATGTGTTACTGTGTATTGTACAGGGAGTGCTGGGGGAGGACCTGGGGGATCCGGGAGGCTGACAGTTCCAGGGAGACTTCCAGGAGGAAGAGGACTGTGTCAAACACGTATCTGTGTATCCTTACAGCCGAGCAAAGAGTAGATATTCATGTTTGTTGAAGGAACGAATGATCCTTTCTTCATCACTGAGCCTGAGTCCTCAAGTTTAAAACAAAGCAAAAAACTCAAAATTAATAAATAATATGGTATTTTAGTGGATCAAAGGAAGAGACCACACCTAGATCACAGAGGGTAGAAGAAATCGAGGGTCCTGAAGCAGGTGGGGATGAAGTGCAACCTTCCAGGCTCAGGGAAGGACGTTCGTGAAGCTATGGAGGGGGAGGGAAAAATGGAGATTGCAGAAAGTCCCCGGATGTAGCTGAAACAGGTGTGGGAGATGAGGATGGAGCGGACCGAGCCTAGGAGTGAGCAGGGCAGGCTGCTGGGCCAAGGGATTGATTCCCGGGTGGGCAAAGGGAGGTGCGGGGAGCGGGTTCACCTCGGGGGAGCATCCTATCCGGGAGAAGGGATGCATTGTACTTGGACCAATGACCCAGCACAGGTGGGAAGGTGGACAGAAGAGGTCTTACTAGACCTCTTACTACTAGAGGTAGTAAGACCACTTACTAGACCTCTTACTACTAGAGGTAGTAAGACCGCTTAACTTTTCTATTCCAGGTGGAAACAGGAGCCGCGAAGATCTTATTTAGGAGATGGCCAGAGGGATTTAAAAAAAAAAAAAAAAAATCCGGAGACTTTAACGAACTGGAAATGGAAAAGACAGGTGGTTAATTATACACAGGGTCGAGGGTGAGGTGGGAGATGAGGGAAGAGGAAGGATAAAAAATGACTCCAAGCCCGAGCCTCAGTGACAGGAGTAAGGAGAGTGGCAGGAACAGTTGGTTTTATTGGGGGTGAGGGGTGAGTGTGAGAGCGTGAGGCTGGATTTAAACTTCTCAGGTGCAGTGAAGACGGCTTGCTGGGCATGTCCGTCGTGCAGTGCAAAGCCTGGGGGTGATCACACAGTAGTAGCTTGAGCAGCAGGTGTCTTGTTTTTTTAAATGATGTTTTTATTTGAATAGGTTATACTGTCACATTTGGCAAGGTGAAAATGAATTCCCCATCCCAGCCCTGGTTGCCTATTTTTTCTCTCTAGAAGGAGCCACTGTTTCCAGTTTCTTGAGGATCATTCTAGAAATATTACATACGTATGTTTTGTGTGTGCGTGCCGCGCCATGCGGCTTGTGGGATCTTAGTTCCCCAGCCGGGGACTGAACCCGGGCCTTGGAAGTGAAAGCCCTGAGGCCTAACCACTGGACCACCAGGGGATATGTGTGTGTTTTCATGCCCCCAGGAGCGTTAGGTATTTTTGTTTTTTTAAAGGCTAGAAGGCTTGTGTGTCTTTGAGACAGAAGGGAAAGAAGAAGAAGAGAGGTAGAGACTGTGCAAGAGGAGTTACTGAAGCAAGGTCTGGAGGAGGTGAGAGGACATAATCAGTGATGCAGGCATATGCTTTAGCAGGAAGAGTGGACCCTTTTCAGAGTCAGGAAGGGCAGGCTGATGGCAGTAGAGGTTTCTGATGCTGCATCACTTAGAGGACCTATGTATCCTGGCTGAATGGTGGCAGAGATGTGGGTAGAGGTAGATCAGTGGTTGAGGAAGATGAAAGAGAAGATGTAAAATAGCCACTGTGGCTACTAGAAGGTATCACAGAGCTGTCAGATCCAAAAATAATCAATCCAAAAAGGTTTATTTTGATCATTTATAAAAGAAAAATCACCATAGCAACTTAAAGTTATTTACAGATTTAAAAATAAATTTACAGAAATGTGTACACATCATATTACATTAAATAGCTTTAGTTAAGATGTTACAGGTAGTGTTGAACATACACAACAAAAACATAAATCAAGTTCTAAACCACATAAGTGCCCTCAAAGCACGCTCAAAAACCACTGGAAGATGGCCCAGGGAAAATTGGCAGAATGAGCTTTCAGAAACCAGCAGTAAAGACGGTCACCCCACTGGTTGCAGGTGCTGCGGAAGTAAGAGTCACCCTAACCTTGAGCTGAGACCAGACACTTACACGTAAGACAAAGAGAAAACATGTGAGAGTGCTTTTTTTAAATTTAATTATCCTGGTGGAGCTCATAGAACACAGGACTTGAAAATTTATACTCTGATCCCACATGAAGGTGGGATGGTGTTACTTGTGGCTAATTGGGCATCATACTTTCTTTTGCAGGTTACATGCCAGTCAGTCTTCCAGTGTGCTGGGAAGGGAAGGGTGAGGGGCATGGAAGCCATGGCTGTGGACTGCGCTGTCCCTGCCGGCTCAGGGCTTCATCCACTCGTTAACAGCCCCAGGGGAATGACACCATCCAAAGCCTTGGCGCTGACCCTGGTCTTGGATGCTGCCTCTGGTAAGTGCTGGGCACTGTCCCTGAAGCCAGAAAGGGAATGCCTGGCAGCTGCCTGGGCATGCTTCCCTCAGTGAAGTTGCCAGGCTGAATGATACAGTGGCTGGCAGCTCCGTGGAGATGCTAAAGTTTGAGATCTAAGTGTCAGGGAATGTTGATGACAGATAAGTTTTTGAGGAAAGTATACAAAAAAAGGTGTTTACCAAGGTCTGAGAATTATTATCCAGCTTAAGCAAAGGTATAGAGGGGTCCGTTTCTGCTCATCCCTTTAAGTATGGTCTTAAAAATAAACAGAACTCCCCTATTTCAGATTGCCTGACTTGCAGCCAGGTATGTGACCCTGAATTGTAAGTGCCAGCAAATGTATTATAAATAATTAAAAACAGTTAATTTTACCAATCTGGCAACTAAGTGACATTTCATGATTACAAGGCTTAAAAATTTAATACAGTACAATTTTTTCTTGTATATAGATTGCTTACACATTAAAATATCAAAGGCACTGTTAGGTTACATGATAAAAAAAAAATACAATGAGACAGGATTATTTATTGGTTCCTTCAGTTTCTGTGTCCACCGTGATCCCAAACAGCCCAGTTTTGTGCTTCACCTTTGGCGAACAGTGTGAAGAAAATGGCACCAAATACGTTGACAGCAGCAGCAATGCAGAAGACAGTTTGCCATTCTCCAATAGTGTTCTGCAGAGAAGGAAAGAAAAAAATGCAAATGAAAAAGGATTTTGTTTGTAGTCTGCTTTAAAAAAAGGTGGTGTCACAAGATTGTTTTTATATGGCAGTAGCATTATTCATAAAAACTGGAAACAACCCAAATGTCCATCAACAGTGAGATGGTGGCATATGTGTTCCATGGAATACTTACAGCAATGACAACGAATGACCCACAACAACATCGATACGCCTCACAAACAAAGAGTGCACACTGAACGATTCCACTGATATAAAGCCTGTAATCAGACAAAAAATATCTACAGTGTTAAAAAGGAGAGTGGTTCCTCTTGGTGGGGGTGAAAGAGAAAGGAAGGGCTACCTGGAGGCTTTGTGAGGGAGATAACGTTCTGTTTCTTGACTGGGTGGGCACTGGTCACACAGATGTACTAACTTTGTGAAAATTTGTCCAGCTCGTATACTTAGGATTTGTGCATTTAAAAAATGCATGTTACACTTCAATAAAAAAGTTTACTAAAAATAAAACATTGGCATGTCCTCAACTCATGTGTTGCTAGGAAAGTACTAGTATTATGCCTGCACATCATGTCCCAAGTTCTCAGGTATGGGGTGTCAGGGGCAGATCAAGTAAGAATGAGTTAAGATGGACACGAGTTCAGCCTGGCCTGAAAGATCCTGCAGGGCTCTTGAATGGCACACAACACAGAACATGGATGGGATCTGTCGGTAATAGATCAACAAGACACAGTGTGTAATCCAGTGGTATACAAATATCCAGTAGTTACCTAAATCTCTGGGTCGTGTGACTATCTTTAACAACGATTTTTTTTTTGATTTTTCACAATTTCAATGTAACCAGAGTGCTTCATTTGCAGCAGTTAGAAAAGAAAAAACCAAGCAGCTGAATTGGCAATGAGGAAGAAAAAGGAAAGGCACCAGCAAGTTGGCATGAAGTCATTTATTTAGGAAAAAAGGAAAAACACGGAGAAGGAAAGGAGTATTCTGTGGTTAATTATACTTATCTGAGATCAATGTATTCTGGTGGAAATAAAAATCTTAGAAACCATCTTAAATTTTAGGGACTATTTAGATATGCTTGCTAACAACGTGTTACCATCCTAGAGCAGAAGTTGGTCAGTAATTACTAATTACATCATATACCTGAGAGACAGGTTTAAGACAGCTTCTTAGGATTCTAAGAAAAAGCTGCTCTGTGTGATCTGCAGGATAAAATAGTACCTCACTGTTACCTGGAGGCAACTGGTGACTTAAAATCAATCAACTGTACCAGAAATTGCACAAAGCTCCTAGTTTGTTTTTTTAACAAAAACTCCACCAGTTTTTAGAGAATGCTGTTTTGTCTGTAACAGAATTGAACCTCAGACGCACTTTGACCTTTATTTCATTATTATTATTATTATTATTTGGCCACACTGCGAAGCCGACCAGGGACTGAATCCGAGCCATGGCAGTGAAAGCGCCAAATCCTAACCACTGGACTGCCAGGGACTCCCTATTTCATTATTTATTTATAATAAATAAATTATAAAGTGCAGTAAACTTTAATTGTAAGCAATTACAATTGTACAGGTAAATGTGTTTTTCCTTTTTAAAAATAATGGCCTTTTAAAAATAACATTAAACAAATGCTATAACAATAGATCTGAAATCCAGTTTGGTTCCCACTTCACAAACATTCAAGACTTTAATTCAGGAGTCCATACCTTCCCAGCAGAAGTGCCAGGACTAGCGATAATGAATGAAATTACTCGTGGTAGTGTGCTGACTTAGGTTCTTGTGTTGCCACAATGCTCCATGAAGATAAGGGTAAACATCTGTGATGGGACATACTGAGCGGTCCCAACATCCCTTTCTGTTAAGTGAGAGAAAATGGTAACAAGGAGGCACTGATTCACTTGAGTAAGGAATTAGAAATGGTAGAGCACCACCTGCAGTGAACACCCCCGTATCTGAAGTCAGAGTATTTGGTAATAAGACAATTTGTAGGCATATACTGAAATTCTAAGGATTAGATAGTGTTAATTTCATCGCAGAGACAAAACAGAGAAAATTAAGTCTCTTTTAGAGGTTTAAGTCAGCCTCTTGAAGAACACATTTCACTAGTCCTTTACATTTTCTTAAGCAGTAGAAAACTGGAGCTGGAAAGGGCCTTTGAAGTCGCTGAATTTGATTTCTTACACAATATAACTCAGTGTCTCTGCTTCAGGCCACACCAACCCCGGGCCCGCCGTGTTTCTGGGGCCTCAGTGCCCTGACACAGGCCGGGTACCAGCCCTTCCCACACCCTGGCTCACTCCTCCAGGCTCCTTCCCGCAAACTGGTTGTTCCCTCCTCTGTGTCCACAGCAAGAGCATACATTTTTTTCTGCAGCTTTTGTCACACTGTACTTTCATTACATATAATCTCTACTTTTTTTTTTTTTTTTTTCGGTACTTTCGTGGTTCCATTTCTGGCATAATTCTACATTGCCAATTTTTATTTGTTCAAACCAAAGATACAAGTTATTTATCTGGTATAATATCACAACTTTTAAGTACTTGTGTGGTTTCAGTTACAAGATCTTCATTTAACTTAGTTCTATTGTTCTGTCTAAAATTCAAAGTGTTCTTTGAAAATATACTTTCCTACCTATTACAGTATTTAGCTCTCTGTTGCTGTAAGTAATTGCATAAGAATAGACATTCAGAATTTTATCCTTAATTAAAATATACTCAACTTTGACACAGGTGTGCAGCTTCAAATGAACTATTTAGAGCTTTTCAGTTTATAGGCAAATTATCTACTTACCTCAGGGGTCAGACTTCTAGCAATGATGGGTCCAATCATTCCAGGTATAGTGGCAAATGTATTTGTGATGCCCAGGAGGATACCAGCATACCTGCAGAAACATTTTCATAGAGGTTTATAATTGTGTTACACATTTTTTTGGGGGGCGGGGGGCACCGTGCCACTTGTGGGATCTTAGTTCGCCAACCAGGGATCGAACCCGTGCCCCCTGCAATGGAAGCGCGGAATCCTAACCACTGGACCGCCAGGGAATTCCCTGCATCACACATTTAAATAGCTTCTGTCCATAGATAGCTAGACCATTCCCAGGCTGTATTCTTGTGAAATTTTATGTCTAAATGAAACGTCTTACTGAAATAGGACTAAATATTTGGGGAGTGAAAAACTTACATTTCAATAGTTATAACATCATATAGAGAAACACAGCCATTGAAATGATCCCTTTTACAGTGAAATAGAAAAGTGCTGAGATATGATTTTCATACAAGGCTGTATCTAGATAGGAAGCTTCATGTGCCTTAAAATTTTTTAAGTTAAAAAGAGAATTTATTTCCTGATTACAAAATTTATGTCATTGTTAAAAATTTTAAAAAAATATTACAAAGAAAGTAAAATTACTTATAATCCTTCTATATAGAGATAATCAATATTAACATTTTGGTAAATATCCTAATTATTTTTTTCTGTATATATTTTTAATATATTATAGAAATGAGATCATACTGAACACACAATTTCACAACTTACCTGTTCAACTTATTACGTATCTTCTTGTCGCTAAATCCTTGCACACTGTCCCAGAAATAGACAAGTTGGGTTTATATATATTGTAGTGTTTGACAAAAATGCATTTTGAACTCTGTCTTTTCAGAATCTTTACTGTCCTCAAAGCTAGTACTTTGTGTTTTAAGAGGTACTCGTTCTCTAATTCAAGTTTGCTAATTCTGACTCCATAGTCTCCCTGAAAACTCATGTTTTATTCCCCTTTATTATTTCCAGTAGCCAGTGCAACATCTATGCTCATTCAATATGTACTGACCACAGAAGTGTGTGTGACCCGCAGGTGTTCAGGCCCACGCGTGGTCCTGTGAGGCTGCACTTGGTCCTGTGAGGCTGGAGCTTGTCCCACGGAGACCAGCACCCCTTCTGCGCTTTGGCGCCAAAGGGTCGTACAGTATGCAACATTTCGGATTACATGCTAGGGTTGCTGAACATTATTTTAAGTTGTTGTGTGTATCGATAGTTGTGTGTGTCAAATGAAGAACCTGGGATTTTGTCCTGTAGATGGCCCTACATTCTGGAGTTTGTAGACTGAGGCATCATTTAACATAGAGTTATGTCCCCTGTATTTCCTGCACACTGGTAGTATCTAGACTCGAGATCCTAAAGGGTTCATTAGATTTAGGTTTGATATTTTTAGCAAAAAAACTTAATGGTGGTGGTGGAGTTAAAAACTAGTTAAGCAGGGACTTCCCTGGTGGCACAGTCGTTGGGAATCCGCCTGCCAATGCAGGGGACACGGGTTAGGGCCCTGGTCCGGGAAGATCCCACATGCCGCAGAGCAACTAAGCCCGTGCACCACAACTACTGAGCCTGCGCTCTAGAGCCCGCAAGCCACAACTACTGAGCCCGCGAGCCACAACTACTGAAGCCCGTGCGCCTAGAGCCCGTGCTCCACAACAAGAGAAGCCACCGCAATGAGAAGCCCATGCACCGCAACAAAGAGTAGCCCCCGCCTGCCACAACTAGAGAAAGCCCGCGTGCAGCAACAGGGACCCAAGGCAGCCAAAAATAAATAAATTTATTAAAAAAAAATTAGTTAAGCAAGTAAATGGCATTTATTAACTTATTTTTCATAAAAGTCACCTAGGTATATTCAAAGTCCAATTAGAGCTTTTAATTGTTTAATGAGATAATCAGTATTATAAAATTGTGGTCAAAATTAAAGAAACTTGATGTTTATTAGACCATTATAGTCTTATTGTGGGATAATACTATTTCTATTAGGGTTTAGGATCCTCAATACCTTGGTTGCAGACTACTTATCTGAAATTCCTCTCCCCATTTTAGACATGGAAAAGTGCCTGCAATGGACTGAGTTGTGTCCTCCCCCAATCCATGCCTCCAATGTGACTGTATTTGGAGACAGGGCTTTTAGGAATTAATTAAGGTTAAATGAGGTCATAAAGGTAGGGTCTCAACCTAATAGGATTGGTGGCCTGCCAAGAAGAGGAAGAAAGAGAGATCGGGCTCTCGTCTCTGTGAGCATATATGGAGGAAAGGCCACGCGTGAGGACACAGTGAAAAGGTGACTGTCTGCAAACCAGCAAGAGAGCCTTCACCAGAACCTAACCCTGCTGGCACCCTGACCACGGACTTCTAGCCTCCAGAACTGTGAGGAAATCAATTTCTGTTTTTTAAGCTACTCAGCCACATGGTGTTTTGTATGGCATCCTGAGTTGATTGACATAGTGCCTAAATAAAATACCCTGCTGAATCTCAT
>NW_006786129.1:333857-356369 GCF_000442215.2 Lipotes vexillifer
TCATTCAGTTCTATAAACATCACAAACTTTTATGTTGAAAACTCGTGCATACGGGGTACAATAACAAAACCACGTGGCACAGATCTTTTTGGCTTATGCCCTTTAGGGAGCTGATCTGAAATTAACCAAGCTTGGCAGAACCTGTCCTTTTTTTTTTTTTTAAAATGATTAACACCTTGGCAGTAGGAGGAACCGACTGCAATGTTGCCAGGCCTTTTCAGTGACAGATATTAAGTGCAGATGAATGCTGTGAAATTCTAAATGTCAGCACCAAGAAGCTCATTCAAGTATTTATATTACACTTGGCCAGAAAAGGCCATGAAAGATTGATGAGAACCTGGAAAAAAGAACATGTTGTATGAACTCAGTCTGGATTCTGTGCTGTTGGAGTCCTAGAATTCTGTGAGATTAATGGTTAAAAATCTATCCAAATCCCTTGAATCTGGGCAACAAAATTATCCACAGAAAATATCTTAGTCTACAGAAGAAAAGGCTTAGAAAAATACCATGTAGACATATATTTATATGCTAAGAGGAATACTGACTGCCTACTGAAAAACCTTATGTCAGGCAGGGTTCTAAGTATTTTATATAATTTATCCCACTTTAATAGTAAAATGAACCCCAAGAGGTAGGGATTATTATCTATCTTCATTCTATAGGTAAGAAAGAGAGACTATAAAATGTTACCCAATTTGCCTGATTCCAAATCCGTAATTAATATTGGGATGTTATATCTATAATGCTGGGGCTTGTGGTGAAAAACTAAGCATGAGAAAACTGATCTTTCCTACAGATTGAATTCAGTGATGACTGTTTTCAATAAGGCAGCATTATAGATGTATAAAATGTCCATCAACAGAGGAATGGCTAAAGAAGATGTGGTACATATATATACAATGAAATGTTAATCAGCCATAAAATAGAATGAAATAATGCCATTGGCAGCAACATGGATGGACCTAGAGATTGTCATACTGAGTGAAGTAAGTCAGACACAGAAAAGACAAATATCATATATCGCTTATATGTGGAATCTAAAAAAAATGGTACAAATGAACTATTTACAAAACAGAAACAGAGTCACAGGTGTAGAAAACAAACTTATGGTTACCAGGGGTAAGGGGGGAGGAGGGATAAATTGGGAGATTAGGATTGACATATATACACTACTATATATAAATAGATAACCAATAAGGACCTACTGTATAGCACAGGGAACTCTACTCAATACTCTATAATGACCTATATGGGAAAAGAATCTAAAAAAGAGTGGATGGGGAGTTCCCTGGTGGCGTAGTGGCTAAGACTCCATGCTCCCAATGCAGGGGGGCCCGGGTTCGATCCCTGGTCAGGGAACTAGAGCCCACATGCATGCCACGACTAAGAGTTCACATGCCACAACTAAGGAGCCTGCCTGCTGCCACTAAGACCTGGTGCAACCAAATAAATAAATAAATATTAAAAAAAAAAAGTGTGGATATATGTATATGTATAACCGATTCACATGAAACTAACACAACATTGTAAATCAACTATATTCCAATAAAAATAAAAAAAAATAAACTATAGTCTCCTTGAGGATAGAATCTGGGTCTGCCTAGGACACACACCACTTTGGAGAGTAGATGCTCAGTTAATATCTGTTGAATAGATTTTTTAAAATGATGTTTTATTTTCCCGCAATTTATCTACTATTCTCAGAGTAAGGGATGAAAAGGATGAACCAAACCAAACTGTTGATTATGAAGATACTCCTCAAATGTGCAAGAAATACACCCCTCACCCCACCGCTTCACTTGGATACAGCCAATTCTCATCACAGTTTCCAACCAATTATAATTATAATGCACGAAGGAGCCAATGGTTCAAACCATTTTAATAGTAAATACCAGTTATTGCCATCATCCACCCATCCATTCATTCATTTAACAAACAATTCTTAAGTATGTCACTTGTGTCAACCACTATGGAAGACTCTGGTGTCCAACAATGAATTAAACATAGTTCTCGTTCTCAAGGAGCTCACAGTTTACTTAATGAGAAAGATTATGGGCCCATAATGGAATAAAACCTAGCAGCCTGAAAAATCAAACTATGTTAGCGATTCATATCAGGGTTTATAGAAGCACAGAGGCGGGGCCTTAATCAACCCTCTGTGTGGGCGGGGGCCATTTGAGGGGGCCAGGGAGGGGATGCCTCAGGAAAAGCTTCTTAGAGGAAGTGCTCGAGTTTGGCTGTAAGAGACGAGTGGGCGCAGAGAAAGTACAGGGAGGGGATGAAAACGTGTGAAGCCTTGGCAGCTGTCAAAGTAACAGGACAAGGGTCCACGCGGCACGTCCAGACATGGGAATTGCTGGGCTTGGCCAATTTCCAGTCATTTTCAGCCGTTTAGCTTGAGATCTGAACTCTAATGAGGCTTAGGAACTGTAGCCTGTTAGTATCTTCCCAAGCTTTCTTTCACTGTATTACTTTCTGTTCTAAGCTTAAAGGCAACCACGTGCCCACTGCATTCCTGAAATATGCCTTTGATGTTCAGAAGCTCTACTGTTTTCTGTGATCGTTCATTGGTTTTTAGCTTATTTTTCTAAAACAAACTGTGCACTTGAAACATTTATAATGAGTACTATATTAAGATGTGATATTGGTAGAAGGTCTTTGTTTCAGAAAGGTTTTCTTCTATATGATTTAATATGTGTGAGAAAAGTCGAGGTTATAAAAGCCAGATGATTTGCAGTGAGACTGGTGTGAAGTCATGTGTCACAGCTAGTGTAATCTCTCAAGTCAAATAAAAATTAGATCCCTTATTTCAGCCATACAAGGTTTATTTTGTGGTTTACATGGAATAACTATGTTATTCTTATATTATTTTGAATTCCAAGTATTATTTTATTTCTAGTCTGTTTTACTGATTTGTACTATATGGAACTTTAATAAAATTACTGTCATTTTAACAGCAAAATAAATAAATAAATAAATAAATAAATAAATAAATAAATAAATAAAGGACTCATAAAATGTCAGGGCTGGACCAGGGTCTTTAAGACCGAGAGTTCAACCAACCCAGCTGATGCCTGAAGCCCAGTTCCAGGATAGTGCCTGCAGGCTGTCCAGTAAATGCTTCAGGACAACACCATTATCACCCTCCAAGCCAGCAGAAGCTTACCCAGGTGCAAGCAGGGTTTCACGTTTATGTCTTCAACATCTGCTACAGTGCTTGGCACAGTGCTTGCTTAATGACTAGGTCCATTAATCAGCATGCTATGACACTGAAGTTTAGTGATGACAAATCCACCTGATTGTACATCCAGTTCATCTCTCTCCATCCTGTCTAAAAGGACATCATGGGAGACCTTGGTGAAATCCTGATATACCAAATATACTGTGTATGCACGGTCGAAAATGATGTTGAGAAATTTGCTATTTTGGGGGTTAGTGACCCAGTGGTGGCTCCTTAGTGATCAGTATTTTCTTTTCCAAGAGCTCACCAATCATCCCTTTATTATTCTGCTTGGATTGATTTGTGACCCTGATCATGGTACCTGACTCAGTTTGCCAGAAAATAATAATGAAGTTTATCGCATTATGTGCAAATGCATTTATTACTTTATGAGCGAAGTGTTCTCTCTCTCTCTGTGCTCTATTTAATCCTCAAAACAATTTTATAAGGTAGGTACCATGGATATTTGTTTTTTCCTTCTCTAGCATGCATTTTCTTTTTTTTTTTTAATTAATTTTATTTTATTTTTATTTTTGGCTGTGTTGGGTCTTCGTTGCTGCACGCGGGCTTTCTCTAGTTGCGGCGAGAGGGGGCTACTCTTCATCGTGGTGTGTGGGCTTCCCATTGCAGTGGCTTCTCTTGTTGCGGAGCACAGGCTCTAGGTGTACAGGCTTCAGTAGTTGTGGCTTGCAGGCTCTAGAGCGCAGGCTCAGTAGTTGCGGCGCACGGGCTTAGCTGCTCCGCGGCATGTGGGATCTTCCCGGACCAGGGCTCGAACCCGTGTCCCCTGCACTGGCAGGCGGGCTCCCAACCACTGCGCCACCAGGGAAGCCCTGGCATGCGTTTTCATCTTCTTTTGACAATAGCTCCAATTTCTATTTAATGATCCAGTTTTCCTTCACTGCCAGTTTGAGAGAGCATAGTGGGGCCCTTGCCAGATTCCAGAGCTCTGACAGACTTCAGGCACCTGATCAGTCCCAGACTACACTGCAGCTTCATGAAATGGAGTGCATGGCTTACCACCTTCCTTCTGGCTGGGTGGCTGCTTAGCCACTTTTATATTCCTTATCATTTTTATTTCCCGTATTTATTTACTTAGTTTTATAATAAAATCACATTAACTGAGGCAACCAAAGTACGTATCTGTTCTCTGCAATGAATTCTTTTTCCTGAGTTTTCAAAATAACTGCTGGTGCCTCTTCAATGACCAATTTTTAAGATCTTTTAAATAAGTCATTGAGAGGCACCTTGATGTAGCAGAAAGATCCCGGGACCACAGAGCTGGAAGACCTGGATTTAAGCCTTCGGTCTGCCGTTTGCTAACTGTGACTTTGCAAGTCACACAGCTCCTCTGTGGCCGAGTTTCTTCATCTTCCAAATGAGCTCTTTTCGTTGTGCTCGTATCTTCACGTGTTCTGTGGACATCACCAATGGCTCCCTCGGCATCCATTCCCATGAGGCTTAGGGGCCCTGACTCCTTCGCCTCTAACTTTAGGGGCAGGTGCTGATTGTGCTGAAGTCTAATGGCATTCCCTTGGCCATGGGGGTTGGTTCAGGCGTGGATATGTGACTCAGTCTGGTTGCAAATGAAGCCTGTATTTCCATGATGGAAAGAGGAAAAGATCATTTTCTTTCTTGCTTGATGTGAATGAAGAAGCATGTAACCCTCGTTGTTACTGGCAATCATTTCACTGTATGATTTTTTTTTTTTTTTTTTTCGGTACGCGGGCCTCTCACTGTTGTGGCCTCTCCCGTTGCGGAGCACAGGCTCCGGACGTGTAGGGCCAGCAGCCATGGCTCATGGGCCCAGCCGCTCCGCGGCATGTGGGATCCTCCCAGACCGGGGCACGAACCCGTGTCCTCTGCATCGGCAGGCGGACTCTCAACCACTGCGCCACCAGGGAAGCCCTCACTGTATGATTTTATACGCAGATCCAGCCTTAGGATAAAACTGGTATGAAAGGCAGAGTAGAGAGTGGAAAAGAAACGAGTCTTGGGTAAGATTAGTGGACAGCTGGATATCAACTCCTGCTTGAAGCCTACCATCTCTGGACTTTACACTAATACATTATGATGTTTAGCCAGCTTGAATTAGGATTTCCATTCCTTCAACTAAAAGTGTCTGAGAGATAACACAGCCTGGGCCTCTGTTGTGCCCAAACTCCCAGTTCCCAGATCCCTTTGACTCAGCTTGTTAAAATCTCAAGCCTAGATCAATTCAACAGCACATTTTCAGTCCTACACTTGGGCTGCTGAACAGCACTCAAAGGAAAAACCACCTTGCAAACTAGTGAGAGTACACGAGTCCTGTCCAACTTGAGGTGATCCTCACCAAAGCCCCAGATCCTTTCTATGAGTTCTCAGTGACTATTTTTCTCAGGATCCGGACGCGCAGGCTCAGCGGCCATGGCTCACGGGCCCAGCCGCTCTGCGGCATGTGGGATCTTCCCGGACCGGGGCATGAACCCATGTCCCCTGCATCGGCAGGCGGACTCTCAACCACTGCGCCACCAGGGAAGCCCATTCTCAAGTCTTTTACTCTATTTTTTTCTTAGTCTCAGCAATGAACCTGACTCCCATGTCACAGAGAAAATCAAAAACACTTAAGATTTTTTAATCAGTTATTTACTGCCACATAATAAATTACCTCCAAAGGCAGCAGCTTCAGATAACAAATATCTGTCATCTGACAGTTTCTGTGGGTCAGGAATGTAGGAGGGGCTCAGCTGGGCGATTCTGGCTCAGAATCTCTCAGGAGGTTTCAGTGATGCTGTTGGCTGGGGCCGCGGTCATCTGAAGGTCTGCCTGGGGCTGGAGGACCAGCTTCTGATCCCACTCATGTGGCTGCTGGCTGGAGGCCTCGTTCCTCCCCACTGGGCCTTGTACCGGGTTCTGAGTGTCCTCACCATGCGGCAGCTGGCACCCCCAGTGTGAGTCATCTGAGAGAGAAAGAGCAAGCAGGGTGCTACGCTGCCTCCTGGGACCCAGTCAGTCACCATCACTTCTGCTGGATTCTACTCCTTAGAAACAGGTCACTAAACCCAGCCCACACGCAAAGGGAGGGGACATAGGCTCCACCTTTTGAAGGGAAGAGCGTTGAAACTTGTGGAGTTATTTTTTTTAAAGCTTTGTATATGCATTTTACCTTTTGAACCAGAATTTTTTTAAAAAAGTAATTAATTCTTTTACTTTTGGCAACGTTGGGTCTTCGTTGCTGCACGCGGGCTTTCTCTAGTTGCGGCGAGCAGGGGCTACTCTTCGTTGTGGTGCGTGGGCTTCTCACCGCGGTGGCTTCTCTTGTTGTGGAGCACGGGCTCTAGGCACGCGGGCTTCAGTAGTTGAGGCACGCGGCTCAGTAGTTGTGGCTCACGGGCTCTAGAGCGCAGGCTCAGTAGTTGTGGTGCACAGGCTTAGTTGCTCTGTGGCATGTAGGATCTTCCCGGACCAGGGCTCGAACCCATGTCCCCTGCATTGGCAGGCGGATTCTTAAGCACTGCACCACCAGGGGAGCCCCCTGCTCAGTTATCTCTGCATCAGGCTCTTCTTTCTCTTAATGGATTCCCAAGGTTCTCGTCACAGTTTACTGAGTAATTTTATCCAACCCCACGGTTTCATCTACTACTCATGTGTTGACCACTCCTACATCTTTGTCTCTTGTTCAGCTCTTATTCTTGAATTGAAGACTGGATAGCCTTGGCTTCCCTGACACCACATTCTTGATTTTCCTTCTATCTCCCTGGTTGCTCCTTTTTGGTCTCCTTGTCTGGTTATTTCCCCTCTTTCTCGTCTCTACATGTTTGTCAAGATCCAGTCCTGGGGATCACTTATCTTGTCATTCTACTGTCTCTCACCAGGCAATCCTTGTCTTTAAAAACTCTGAAATGTGGATTACTATTCCCTAATTTTCATTTCTGGTCAGACTGATTTTCTGAGTTCCAGATCCAAATGTCAAACTGCCTAAAACTACTATTTTCTAAACGTTTTTCACAAATATCTAAAATTTAAGGGACTTCCCTGGCGGTCCAGTGGTTAAGACTCTGTGCTTGCAATGCAGGGGGCCCGGGTTCGATCCCTGGTCGGGGAACTAGATCACTGCATGCCTCAACTAAAGATCCCGCACGCTGTAGCGAAGATCCCACGTGCTGCAACTAAGACCCAGTGCAGCTAAATAAGTAAATATTAAAAAAAAAAATTTAACCTGTGAAATTTTTTTTTTTTTTTTTTGCGGTACGCGGGCCTCTCACTGTTGTGGCCTCTCCCATCGCGGAGCACAGGCTCCGGACACGCAGGCTCAGCGGCCATGGCTCACGGGCCCAGCCGCTCCGCGGCATGTGGGATCTTCCCGGACCGGGGCACGAACCCGCATCCCCTGCATCGGCAGGCGGACTCTCAACCACTGTGCCACCAGGGAAGCCCTAACCTGTGAAATTTTTATCTTACCGCAAGACTCTTCTGCCTCCAGTCATCCCAGTTTCAGTAAGTGGCACAACTATCTGCCCATATGCAAAATACATGCAAATCATCATCCTTGGTATCTTTCTCTTCCGGTCTAATCTACTGTCAAGTCCCACCTATTGTAATCACAAAGATCTCAAATCTATCTACTTCTTTACAGCTCCTATCCCCATTCCAGGCCATCACCTCCTACATGGATTACTACAATAGCCTCCTAATTGGCTTTCTCCACTTGTATTCGTCCTCACAGAGTGACCTTAAGATACTGAGAATGTCACTTCTTACTTGCTTTGGATACAATATAAAACGCTTACTATAGGCTCCTGCTTACTCCCCAGTGGCTTTCTTCCCTGCATCTCGGCCACAAATGACCTTCTCTCAGTTACGTCAAATATACTGTTATGGACTGAATGCGTGCTTCCAAAATTCATATGTTGAAGCCCTAACCCTCAGTGTGATTGCATTTGGAGACAGGGTCTTTATGAGGTGATAAAGGTTAAATGAGATCATAAGGGTGGGACCCTAATCTGACAGGGCTGGTGCCCTTATAAGAAGAGTAAGAGACACCAGAGCTCTCGCCCTCTCTGCACACACCCATGCACGCATACCTGAAGAAAGGCCGTGTGAGCACACAGCAAGGGGTCACCTCTTCTGCAAACCAGGAAGAGTCCTCACCAGAAAACAATTGTGTTGGCACCTTGATCTTGGAATTCTAGCCTCTAGAACTGTGAGAAAAAATTCTGTTGATTAAGGTACCCAGTCTATGGTATTTTGTTCTGGCAGTCCGAGCAGACTGAGACACACACCAGTTTCTTCTTCCTGTCATGTAAATTCCTCTGTCGGGAATACTACTTACTTTTTGCCTAACTTCTTACTCATTCTTCAGGCTTTAGCTTAAATATCACTTCCTCAGAGAGACCTTCCCTTGCTCCCTGATCTGCATTATATCCCCCTACTATATTCTCTCAACTTTCTCTTCAAAAAGTTGGTTTTCATTTCTTTCATGTCCACCACCCTAGACTAAGAGCTCCACAGGCCACAGTTGTGCTGTTGTGGCTGGTAGCTGGTAGGCATTTGATAATTACTTTTTGAAAGAATTAATTATCATCATAATATATTACAATTGTTTATTTTTTATTGTTTCTTTCCTAACTAGACTAATCTCCTGCGAGCAGGAGCTGGGTTTTATTTTCTGTAGCACCACGTGGAGGACTGAAGGTATAGCAGGTACTCTCTAAACGTTTGCTGTATGCATCAGAGGACTGGACCAGACCAGGGTCTCACGCTCAAAGGTACAAGGGATCTAAAGGATCCCTTAGATCCCTGAGGATCTAAAGATGCAGATTCTAGTTCAGTAAGTCTGGGGAGATGCCTGAGGATCTGCATTTTGCACAATCATGCCGCTGCTCCATGGACCACGGTCGGCATAGTAAGAGACAAGAATACTCTAAATCCTTCCCACTTCTAACTTTCTATGATTCTATAAACCACACACTCATAAAAACAATGTCATTTGTTTAACTTATTTCAAGGGAAATCCTTTCCAGATTCCTTTTCTAATCAGTAGCGTAAAGGAACAGTCCTTTAATTATTTCCTATTCCTTGAATCCTTTTCTCTACTTTGTAAATCTCAAGTCCAAGTCTCAAGCCCGAGCAGAGATTTGTTTAGGGCAGTGGGCTCGCCCTGGTCCCCACGGAAATGGCATCTTACGCCTTTACTCCTTCCGCTTCAATGGGCTCTTTATTATTTCAGTTAGGTTTGTATCCAATCTTTCAAACTTTCACTACGTTTAACAAAGTTTTCTTGAGATTAATTTACTTTCCAAATACATCAAATTAATTTACTTTTTATTTTTAAATTAATTAATCTACTTTTCAAGTTAATTTACTATTCTTCTTCTCTTTCCTTATGTTAAACTCCTTCAGTTTTTCTTCTTTTTTTTTTTTTTTTTTTGGCTGTGCTGCACGGGATATGGGATCTTAGTTCCTTGACCAGGGATTGAACCCATGCCCCTGCATTGCAAGCGCAGAGTCTTAACCACTGGACCTCCGGGCAAGTCCAAAACTCCTTCAGTTCTTAACTCACCAATATGTATACTTAACAAACATTTTCCAGCTTGTAAAGTTCACAAAATTCTTCCCTTATTTCTTATTTCTCATAAGAAAGAGCTTTAAAGAAAAGTGTTGACTGACACACAGTAAGGTCAACACACAAATAGCTTTTTAGAAAGAATTTTGACATGGTACTGAATATGAAAGTCTATTTTCATTCTTCCATTCATGTAATTGATTGACTGAGCACTGACCATGGCCCAGCACAGGGCCAGGTGCTGGTACTGCTGGGGTTAATAAGACAGACTTGGGCCCTGAACTCTCAGAGATTATAGCCCTAGAGCTTTTGCTTAGGCTACATTTTGTTTCAAATGGTTTCTTGGCCCAATACACAAGTGTTGCTGGTTTTCTTTCTTTGGTTCCCCACTGTTAAGGGTATGTAGCAATGAAGCTCCTATTTGCTTAGTATGATCAGATAAATCAACCACTCGGCAAGTATGGACTGGGGGTGCCTCTTCTTCTGCAGAAGCTGTGATATGGATATACAGGATGTCTCAGTCTGAGGAAACTTACATGCAAATTGGGGAGGTAAGAAAGAGAAGAGTTACATTTAGAAATAATTACAAATTAAGGTATGGTATCCAGCATAAAACTGTAAATTGAGAAAAGGAAGAGAAAAAAGCACAATGGCCTGGAAAGGCTTAATGAAGAACTGGGATGTGAACTGGAAAGGATTCAGATGGATGGAGAGGAAATGGCAGTGGACCACAGGCCAAGAATGAGCCCCTGTAGGAGCATTATGGAGCGGCAGACAGGACTCCGCCCAGAGTTAAGCATCTCTGATGCTATGGAGCCTTCCTGGACTTCTTGTATAAAACGGGAGACTGGATTAGAATGATTTCAAAGGTCCACTCAAGCTCTGTGAGCATCAATTTGTTGGAGCTTATTTAGAAGTATTTATTGAAGGGATGGGAGACAAGGATTAACAGAAATCAGAAGATTCTGTGGTAGTCTAGGTGGGAAGAACTGGGGGTAGGGGAAAGGTGGCAGCAGACCACTGGTCTTTTCTCCAAAAATAAATTCATATTCATGATTTTCAAAAAAATTAAGTGCATCAAATCCCCTGGGTTAAAATATTTACATAATCCCCTCTCTACCTGGTCAACTGGCACAGGCCCAAAGAATATTTCCAGAGAAATAGCTGTAGAAAGAATTCTGGGATTAAAAGTAAGATTTTAGGCGGGGGAGCTCTGGCTCTATCATTTACTAGCTGTGTGGTGTCATTCCTAGAGTAGTCAAATGGCAGTTGCCAGGGGCTGGGGCGTGAGCGAGGGGAATGGGAGTTAGTGTTTAATGGGTCCAGGGTTTCAGTCTGGGAAGATAAAAAAGTTCTGGAATGGATCATGGTGATGGTTGCATAATAATCTGAATGGATGTACTTAATGCCACAGAACTATACACTTAAAAATAGAAAATTTTATGTTATATATATTTTACCACACTTAAAGAAAATAGTTTCAAGTCAGTCAGAACGAATCTTTATATATCAGTACTCACGAAGGAGCAATGTCCAGATGGTTGATGCTAAATCCAGAAGAGCAAAAGCCTCCCAGTGTTGTGGATATGGTTAGGAATGCAACAGCCAAAGAATAATCACAACCTATAAATCCAGCGGCTACCAGGAATACTGCAGGTCCAATCATTCCTGGAGTTAAAAAATTATAAAAAGAAAAAAAGGAAGCCCCAGCATGAATATTTGCTTGCTCTTTAATATAGTATAAATCTGAGATTTGATATTACTGCCATCTACTGTAGAAACAGTATATTGCCTAGAAGACTCAGTTTAAACTGCAGTTTCATGAAAAAAAATTGCTGGAAAACATATAGGATTAATGCCACTATTATAAAACGTAAAAAAAAAAATCTCACTATGCAATGTTATTAAATCTACGTGTGACCAGGACTTAAAGTTCTACAATGTTTAAGAACAAGAGAATGACTGAAAAATATGGTTCTAGAGAGAAGCAATAGTTGATACAGAATGTGATTCAAAGTTCACATAACCAAAGAACATAAACTAAATAATAAAACTTTGCTGGATAAAGTTAGAAAAACACTCCGTCTAGGTTTTGACAACTGAAAACGATACGTGGAGTTTATTACAGGCAGTTAAGCATAAAATACAAGTAATACAGGAAGTGGGCTGCTGTTTTCTCTCTGTGTCAATAGCCGTGCCATCCAACAACTCTCTGTGATGATGGAAATGTTGTATTTGTATGTACTGCAACCAAGGAACTTATTTTTAAATTTCAATTACATTTAAACAGCCACATATGGCTAGTGGCTACTGTACTAGACAGAGCAGGTCCACAGAAAGCCAAAAAAGAAAAAAAATCGAATTAAATCTCAAGGGATTTATTTCACTTGTAGATGTGGAAAAATTTCTCCAGAGTCGAGGTCAGTAAGCAGTGGGACTGGACAGCACATTGTAGCTGCAGGTGCTCAGAAGGTGTTTTCAGAATTACATTGAATAGGGTCCTTTACCATGTAATTATTGAAGTGTAGTCATCAGTGACTTTGAGAGTCTCTACTTACTCGAATAATTGTCTTACATGGGTTTTTGCTTTTTTAAAAATTTATTTCCTGGCCACGCCACATGGCATGTGGGATCTTACTTCCCAGACCAGGGATCAAACCCGTGCCCCGTGCAGTGGAAGCCACTGGACTGCCAGGGAAGTCCCTGTCCTACATAGTTTTAAAATTCACTTTTCTGGAATCAGACTCTGAAACACATGATTATTTAAGCTTCCTTTGATTTACAGCTTTGACTTATAGCTCCTCATTTGATATAATGATGTTAGTATGCATTTTTGATTGAAATTTAAAATAGAAAAGGGATGGAGACTTAAAAATCTTATTTTCATTGCAAACTTAGAGTTGAAAACAAAGTGATTTTTAAAATTCTGGGGAAGATGGACTTCCCTGGTGGCGCAGTGGTTAAGAATCTGCCTGCCAAGGCAGGGGACACGGGTTCGAGCCCCGGTCCGGGAAAATCCCACATGCCGCGGAGCAACTAAGCCCGTGCGCTACAACTACTGAGCCTGCGCTCTAGAGCCCGCGGGCCACAACTACTGAAGCCCGCACACCTAGAGCCCGTGCTCTGCAACAAGAGAAGCCACCGCAATGAGAAGCCCGCGCACCAAAACAAAGAGTAGCCCCCGCTTACTGCAACTAGAGAAAGCCCGCGCGCAGCAGCAAAGACCCAACACAGCCAATAATAAGTAAGTAAAATAAATAAATTAAAAAAGAAATTCTGGGGAAGATATTTGGCAAAGCATGCCATTTTTTATAGTTACAAGAGTATGGTAGATATAAAAGGATATTATAAATCTTAATCCTCAAAATGTATCATTCAAAAAGAACCATCTTGTATAGACATGTACTACATGCATTAAAATATATTGTTTTAATATGTGATCAAATGACTACTATTATCATTTTTATTTTGCCTTGCCTTGTAAACACAGTAAATAATTGTAAACCAAAACCAAACCTGATTCATTTTTACCTACCTATAAGGCTAAAAACTCTTCGAACACATAGAGTTGAAAAATTCCATTTTGCCCTTAAATTGTCAGCGACCTGACCAGACAGGATCATACATAACCAACAGCCTAAATAAGGGACTGCAGATAAAAACCCATTCTGGAAGGAATAAGAAGATCCGGAATTAATTATGGAGGGAGGAAGAACCAAAACAACATACACACACACACACATCCACTACCATATGAAAGCAAAGGAGATACATAGCAGTATTCTGTTAATTTTTATATAATATAGCAAATAAGTCTGATTTTTCTAAGGATTATGGGATGCAGTTCAATGCAGTCCCAGAGAGCCTGTCTCAGAGGGAACCAGAGCTCCCATAGTGCAGTATGCTCAGGGTAATCTTGAATGTTATTTTGGGACTCGGGCTTGTAGCTTCAGTGAGAGAAGTCTTCCTATTAGCCTATGGATTTTCCCCACGGGCCAGTTTTCATTTATTTATTTACTTTAAAAATATTTTTTATTATAAAATAAAATTCAGATAGAGAAAAGCACATAAGTCAAATGTATATAGTTTAATGAATTATTCTAGAGTGAGCACCGTCTAGGTGCTGCTCGAAACTGTACTGCTCTCTTCCGGCTTCTCGCTTGAGGATCCCCAGACCTGCTCCAACCGCCTCTACTGCATGATCGAGCTGGGCAGAGGCACTGATGAGAATGAAGTGACAGCGCTACCTGCAGACTTTGTTCCCTCCGTAGAGTGTCCCCATGGCTCCCCCAGCGGCCTCCCCAGTGGCCCTGGCCCACCTGGCTCCCTCTGCTGACATCTAGTGGTTTTATTTTTGTCCTGTCTAAGGCAGGATACAAGGGCCTCAAGTCCTATCCCTTTCCACATTTGACATGGGGTTTGAAGGTTGTGTATTGTTTTTTTTTTGTTTATTTTGTTCCGAAATTAAAGTATGCAAAATCAAGATGCAGTTAAAAACAAACGTGGGCTTCCCTGGTGGCGCAGTGGTTCAGAGTCCGCCTGCCGATGCAGGGGACACGGGTTCGTGCCCTGGTCAGAGAAGATCACACATACTGCGGAGCGGCTACGCCCGTGAGCCTTGGCTGCTGAGGCTGTGCGTCCGGAGCCTGTTGCTCCGCCACGGGACAGGCCACAACAGTGAGAGGCCCGCGAACCGCAAAAAAAAAAAAACAAACCAAACAAACGTGCCTGGGGCACTCGCACGTGCTTTGAGCAGAGCACAAAGGCGGTGCTAGGAAAAAAGAAAAGTGGTGATAACTAATGAAAATAAACTTATGTAACAAAGCAAGCTTAATACAAAGGATCAAGAGCTTTAAAAATTTTAATTAACGAGAGTATAATTTTAAATACAATGCTTCTCAAAGCAAGCTTTATTTTGAACAAAGGCCATTTCATGAATGGAATATGCTGATTTTTCAAGAAAAAAATCCATCAAAAAAGAGGCTTCTATACAAGAGAATTCTTTTCAAACTCTGTTCACCTTTCTTTTAATTTTGATTCAGAAAGAAAATGCCTTTTTTTGGTATGAAAATGCAAGAAAAAATATTCTAGTTTTAAAGTTTCTCATTATAGAATTTAAAAAAAATTAATAAAAAATAAATGAAGGTGGGCTTCCCTGGTGGCGCGTGGTTGAGAGTCTGCCTGCCAATGCAGGGGACACGGGTTCGTGCCCTGGTCCGGGAAGATCCCACATGCCACGGAGCGGCTGGGCCTGTGAGCCATGGCCACTGAGCCTGCGCGTCCGGAGCCTGTGCTCTGCAACGGGAGAGGCCACAACAGTGAGAGGCCTGCGTACCACAAAAAAAAAAAAAAAAGAAAATGAAGGCAATTAAGTTCATATACTAATTACCAGTCAGCTATTGATATTTCATTCTTTCTATAGTTCTCCTGGGAAAATTGCAAATAGAAGCATCAGTGGAATGATCTTTAAATTTGCATGCAATTTGTCACTACAGTAGGAGACTACAGTCAGGCTCTGTTAACAGAGAGCTTAGGAAAAGCAAGGTTGCTTGGAACAAATCCGTCCCACGCTATTGGTAAAGCCTTATTTCAGTTTAACTTCTGTCAATGCAATTGGTGGATATATTTCAGTATAATGGATCTCTTTTTTCAAAAGTAACCAGAGGAGTAATTCACAGCTTAGCTGTTTGGGTGATGTTTAAGGTTCGGTCCATGTGGCCAATGTTTTCAGTATGCCTTGGAAGTGAGGTGCCGGAACAGTTCACTTTAACACTGTGGACAGCTCTAAGTTCTTGTAACCAATGCAGTTGTGCCTTGCTATCATCACATTCACCACACAGGCTGCTGCTTTACTTCCAGGGCTTCCACTCTGTGGCTGAGTAACAGTCCACTGTGGAATATACCATATTTTGTTTATCTATTCACCAGCTGATACATATTTGGGTTGTTTCCACTTTTTCATCATTACGAATAATGTTATGAACTTTTGTGTACGTGTACATGTACGTTTTTGTGTGCACAGATGTTTTCAGTTCTCTTGGGTATAGACCCAGGAATGGAATTTCTGGGTCATAATAATAACTTTATGTTTAACTTTTTGAGGAATTGCCAAACTGTTTTTCATAACAGTGACACCACTTCACATCCCCACCAGCAATGTATGAGGGTTCTGTTTCCTCTACATCCTCAACAACACTTGTTATTTTTTGGTTTTCTGATTCTAATAGGTGTAATAGGCCTTATGGTTTTGTGTTCCATTTCTGTATATATATATGTATATTTCGGCAAATCAATTTTATTTTATTTAGTTTTTAACATCTTTATTGGGGCATAATTGCTTTACAATGGTGTGTTAGTTTCTACTGTATAACAAAGTGAATCAGCTATGTGTATACATATACCCCCATATCCCCTCCCTCTTGAGTCTCCCTCCCACCCTCCCTATCCCACCCCTCTAGGTGGACACAAAGCACGGAGCTGATCTCCCTGTGCTATGCAGCTGCTTCCCACTAGCTATCTATTTTACATTTGGTAGTGTATATACCAGCATAGTCAATGCTACTCTCTCACTTCGTCATCCCAGCTTACCTTTCCCCCTCCCTGTGTCCTCAAGACCATTCTCTATGTCTGCGTCTTTATTCCTGTCCTTCCCCTAGGTTCATCAGAACCTTTATTTTTTTTAGATTCCATATATATGTGTTAGCACACGGTATTTGTTTCTCTCTTTCTGACTCACTTCACTCTGTATGACAGACACTAGGTCCATCCACCTCACTACAAATAACTCAGTTTTGTTTCTTTTTATGGCTGAGTAATATTCCATTGTATATATGTGCCACATCTTCCTTATCCATGCATCTGTCGATGGACACTTAGGTTGCTTCCATGTCCTGGCTGTTGTAAACAGTGCTGCAATGAACATTGTGGTACAAGACTCTTTTTTGAATTATGGTTTTCTCTGGGTATATGCCCAGTAGTGGGATTGCTGGATCATATGGTAATTCCATTTTAAGTTTTTTAAGGAACCTCCATACTGTTCTCCATAGTGGCTGTATCAATTTACATTCCCACCAACAGTGCAAGAGGGGTCCCTTTTCTCCACACCCTCTCCAGCATTTATTGTTTGTAGATTTTTTGATGATGGCCATTTTGACCGGTGTGAGGTGGTACCTAATTGTAGTTTTGATTTGCATTTCTCTAATGATTAGTGACGTTGAGCATCATTTCATGTGTTTGTTGGCAATCTGTATATTTTCTTTGGAGAAATGTCTATTTAGGTCTTCTGCCCATTTTTGGATTGGGTTGTTTGTTTTTTTTTTTAATTAATTAATTTATTTATTAGTTTTGCCTGTGTTGGGTCTTTGTTGCTGCCCGCAGGCTTTCTCTAGCTGCGGTGAGTGGGGGCTACTCTTTGTTGTGGTGCACGGGCTTCTCAGTGAAGTGGCTTCTCTTATTGTGGAGCATGGGCTCTAGGCACACGGGCTTCAGTAGTTGTGGCATGCGGGCTCAGTAGTTGTGGCTTGCAGGCTCTAGAGCGCAGACTCAGTAGTTGTGGTGCACAGGCTTAGTTGTTCTGTGGCATGTGGGATCTTCCCGGACCAGGGCTGTCCCCTTCATTAGCAGGAAGATTCTTAACCACTACACCACCAGGGAAGACCCTTGCTTGTTTTTTTGATATTGAGCTGCATGAGCTGCTTGTATATTTTGGAGATTAATCCCTTGTCAGTTGCTTCATTTGTAAATATTTTCTCCCATTCTGAGAGTTGTCTTTTCATCCTGTTTATGGTTTCCTTTGCTGTGCAGACCATTGAGTAATGATGTTGAGCATCATTACCTGGGCTTATTGGTCATCTGCATATCTTTGGAGAAATGTCTATTCAAATCCTTTGCCCATTTAAAAAATTGGGTTATTTATCCTTCTATTATTGAGTTGTATAAATTCTTTATATATTTATCAGATATATGATTTGCAAAGATTTTCTCCCATTCAGTGGGCTTTTATTCTTGATAGTGTCCTGTGAGGCACAAAAGTTTTCAATTTTGATGAAGCCCAATTTATCTATGTTTTCCTTTGGTCATGTGTGCTTTTGGTATCATATGTAAGAAACTGTTGCCCAGCCCAAAGTCACAAAGATGTACACTTCTAAGAGTTTTACCATTTTAGCTGCTAATATTTACATCTTTGATTTATCCTTCATTTTGAAGGCAAGAACACTACCAAATTTACTTACAAACTGCCTCTTTCTCTTATAGGAATTGCCTCAGTTTGATGAGTTCAGAAGGAACTGGCAGTTTTAGTGGGGGGTCTGTCTTACACAGCTTTGCAACTATAGCTCTGCCAACACCTGGATAACACTGCAGAGCGGTTTCTGTACAAGAACCTTGTGTCTCCCAACACCCCTCTTGGCTCCCAGCAGAGTCGGGCTACCATCCCAAGGGAATATGGTACCACCTGCATTTATCATCTGAGATCCTGGCATGTTACTGGGGACTAGTAAGACCTTCACATTTAAAGGGGATACCAGCCAAGATACTCTGAATCAAGAGTTAACACACACAGAGGAAAGAAACAAGCAAAGCTAAAAAGAGCAGTCTCTAGAATTTAGTATATCAGAGTAAAATGGAAGATGCCAAATAACTGAGTCTCACACAGATAAAAACAAATTCTGTATACTCTCTATAAGAAGCAGATACTTAATGTTTTCTTACCTCTTGAATATTGAACCTCAGGACCTCCTTCATATAAGTAGGCAATAAGGTCAATAAAGTATAAAAAGTCCAGTTGTAAGAAAAATGTGCAACTACAATAGCCCAAAGTGCTTGTGATTTCAGCATAGGTACCCATGGCACTGACTTCTGTGAAGAGAGCTGAAACAGAAAAAAAACAAACAAACAGGCATAATTAGGATAAGCTACAGCTATGTTCATGCTATGTTTAGATCTGTATCCAATCAGCTAAAATTCCATCTAGAATACATTATCAACCTTGATTACTAAATCCCAGATTTTTAAACAACTCTTTTAAAATATTAAACAGCAATAGAAACTCCACGATTCAGACCTGAAGAAAAAACAGAAATGTAATCTTAGAGCTAAAATGTCAAACTAAATACTCCTTATGAATGTCAGAAGTCACCTGCAATATTACTTTCTCCACCTAAAAAACAGAGGACAGTTTAATAATCAAATTCAGAGGCTGACATAAGGGCAAAGGAAAGAGATTTTAAGTCCTATTAGAATTCATATTTCATTATCCAATCTTTATTGATTTACAATGATCTATAAGAACTGTGCAATAGGAGGTTTTTTATGTAGCCATCTGGAGTAACGGTCTTCAAAGCAGGATGTAAGCACCCCAGCGGTAGCAAGATAATCCACCATGGTGTGGAAAGACATAACAGATATTCTATCTATATTCACTTTTATTGTAAAAAGAGAAACTAAGCTCTATTAATATTTAACAAATAGGTTGGCCCTGGAATATGTCAGACCATCACATGTTTTATGATCTCCCCAATTAAAAGGGGTTAATGGCATACTTACTTGTTGGTCTGCCCTCGGTGTAATATTACAGCATGTTACAGTTTACACCTGCCTTTTAAAATGGATTTATGGATTTTATTAGCCAGTTTAAATGAAAACAAATCTACAAAATCAAACAATGTCTTCAAAAGATTCTTAAGGAGAAATTACATAGAAGTCTAATAATGTAAGCACGCGTGAACACCAAGAAAATAGTAGAATTGACACTTTTCCTCTTGAGCCCTTTGTCAGCTACCTCACCAAGCGAAATAATGGCAGGCTCATCAAATACACTGTATTGGGACTTCCCTGGTGGCACAGTGATTAAGAATCCACCTGCCAGTGCAGGGGACACAGGTTCAAGCCCTGGCCTGGGAAGATCCCACATGCCGCGGAGCAACTAAGCCCGGGCGCCACAACTACTGAGCCTATGCATCTGGAGCCTGTGCTCCGCAACAAGAGAAGCCACCTCAATGAGAAGCCTGCGCACCACAACAAAGAGTAGCCCCCGCTCGCTGCCACTAGAGGAAGTCCGCGCACAGCAACAAAGACCCAATGCAGCCAATAAATAAATACTTTTAAAAAAATACACCGTATTCAAACACACTGCTCCCATTAAACAACATATCATTACTAATTTTAAGTGATAAAAAGGTTTCTCCTATTAAAATTCAAAACTGATGTACATACTGTTTATTTCACCTTACTCACCCTTTAAAGAGCCTATCTTTATGTAAGTTTTATAACGTCCATACGTACAGCAGTGCATGTAGATAACTGTAAAAACATGCATATATTCAGGTTGTTAAGCCCCTGTCCCCATTGCTTTATTGATGCATGATTAAGTAAAGCCTGAAGACCACTGGCCTGGGAAATCATTTCGTTACATTTCCTATATCCTGAGGCTCTGCTGTGTCTTCCTCAAAAGCTAGAGCAATCTATGTTTCTACCTCCAGGGTTCACTATTATTTCAAAAAGAGGAAGAACCAGTATTAACCTTCTTGTGGCCTTTTTCTAGGGACTTTTGTTGTGACTTGGTAGATATGCTCTCGTGTTCTCCACTATGTCAAAGATGTAGGGGATGTGGGAGCAGAGAAGGAGAGGGGACATTTATTCTTATATAGCGGTGGTTCTCAATTCCAGCTAAGCTTCAGAATCACCTTTGACACTTCAAAATTACAGATGGCTGTGTTCTACCCCAGACCTGCTGAATCAAAGCCAAAGCCAAACTTCTGAGTGGAGGGCCAAGGCATATATCTTTCTTATTTATTTATTTATTTATTTATTTATTTATCTATCTATCTATCAATCAATAAGGGATTCATTTTTCTTTTATTTATTTATTTGTTGCTTATTTAGTTTTGGCTGCACTGGGTTTTCGTTGCTGCGCGCAGGCTTTCTCTAGTTGCGGCGAGCAGGGGCTACTCTTTGTTGCGGTGCACGGGCTTCTCATTGTGGTGGCTTCTCTTGCGGAGCACGGGCTCTAGGCATGGAGGCTTCAGTAGTTGTGGCTCGCGGGCTCTAGAGCAAGGCATATATTTTACTTTTTTTTTTTTTTTTTTAATTAATTAATTTATTTATTTATGGCTGCGTTGGGTCTTCGTTTCTGTGCGAGGGCTTTCTCTAGTTGTGGCGAGCGGGGGCCACTCTTCATCGCGGTGCGCGGGCCTCTCACTGTCGCGGCCTCTCTTGTTGCGGAGCACAGGCTCCGGACGCGCAGGCTCAGTAGTTGTGGCTCATGGGCCCAGTTGCTCCGCGGCATGCGGGATCCTCCCAGACCAGGGCTCGAACCCGTGTACCCTGCATTGGCAGGCAGACTCTCAACCACTGCACCACCAGGGAAGCCCAAGGCATATATTTTAAAAAGCTTCCGTGGTGATTCTACACAGCAGTGGTTCCCAAACTTTGCTGCACATTAGAATCACCAGGGGAGCTTAAAACACTCCAGGGCCAATATTACACCGAGAGCAATTAAATCAGGTTGGGAGGTGTGTAGGAGGTAGGTGGCTGTATTTTTTAAAGATCCCCAGGTGATTTCAAAGTGTAGCAAACTTTGGGACCCACTGCTGTAGAAATTAAAGAATTCTGCAACCTCTCCCCTGCCCTCTGCCACCCCGTGCTTGAAAATCTTAGGACAAAGAGGAAGGAGAAAACCAGTCTAGAGATTTTAGAGTTTAAAGGAATTTGGAATATAACTCTTTTTACATGGCTGTGAAACTCACAAAGGAAAGGAAATCACACTTCTGTGTTGAAAGATACGAGCTTAAATGTATCTGATCTCTGAAAACTAAATATATTCTGAATAATGTATTCCCCCCTCCTGGAAATATAAACTTTAATGTAAAATATGTAATAATTTTAAGACTCATGCTGCATGTATTTACACTTACTGATGGTGATGTTTTAGAAGCTCTGGTAATAGCTTTTGTAGCTCTTCACCAGTATTTAGGCGTAATCTTGCTTGTACAAATGAAGCAAAACTGAAGCAAACTGAGCCATACTGGAATATTTTTGCAGTATATCAATTGAATTTTTGATAACCTGATGTTTTTGAAGAATCACTCAACCATAACCAGCTATATGTGGAGAGTGACGTCAGCAAGATGGCCAAATAATATGTCCCCTACAGGTATCCATTGTCCTCTACCCCCAGCAACAATTTGGCATCCATCCACGGGTAAAAGTGCCTTTCTGGGGGCAGAGGGATCTAGAAACATGCCAAGGGACCTGGCAGGAGTCACACATGCCTGTGTGTTATGTAAAAGACACACAGATCTTGCTTCCAGCTGTGAACCCTGAAGTAGCCTGTGAACCAGCTCTAGCCCCTCTTGGCTGGGAGCAAATTTTCTTTAGATATTTGAGTAAGGGAATTTCTGAAGGAACAATCAATGAGGTCTTGGATCTTGTATAGAGAATGTATCATTAAATTAGCAATAATAGCCCATACAGTTTTTTCATACAAGTTGAAGCAGAAAAGGACAAAACAAAAATGTATTTGTTGTCAGATGGGCAAATTCTTCTAGACTATAAAGGAAGGGTAAGGATATTCAACAACATTTGAGTATCTTCTATGTGCAACTTCACAAAAAAAAAGTCTTCCTGTCAAATGCAAATAAAAGCAAATTGGTTTAGAAAAAGCTGCATGCAATACATGTTCTTATGTTAGGTCAACTAAATATTCAAGCCAGAGCCCTCATTTGCTTAAGGTTGCAAAATTGTACACTCT
>NW_006786129.1:356379-369405 GCF_000442215.2 Lipotes vexillifer
CACTCTTTCTAAAAGGTATAAAAGAGAAGCAAAACAGTTATAAAACATGCTGTTCTCAAGACTTAAGTAAAGGGACTTCCCTGGTGGTGCAGTGTCTAAGACTCCATGCTCCCAATGTAGGGGGCCTGCATTTGATCCCTGGTCAGGGAACTAGATCCCACATGCTGCAACTAAGAGTCCACATGCTGCAATTAAAGAACCTGCATGCTGCAATGAAGACTGACGATCCTGCGTGCTGCAACTAAGACCTGGCACGGCCAAATAAATAAATATTTTAAAAAAAGACTTAAGAAAAGAAAAAAACCAATAGCAGATCTACTCCCACATGCCACAACCAGGAGTCCACATGCTGCAACTAAAGAACCTGCATGCTGCAACGAAGATCGAAGATCCTGCATGCCGCAACTAAGACCCGGCTCAGCCAAATAAATAAATAAATGTTTTTTAAAAAAGACTTAAGAAAAGAAAAAAACCAATACGAGATCTCTTGAGAAAAGAAAACTTCAATGGGTGAAGTGGTAATGTCTTAAAAATTTTTTTAAAAAGAGACCTTCATATAGTGTGTTCTTGCATTGGAAGAATTAATATTGTTAAAATGACCATACTACCCAAGGCAATCTACAGATTCAATGCACTCCCTATCAGAATACCAATGGCTTTTTGCACAGAACCAGAACAAATAATTTTAAAATTTGTATGGAAACGTAAAAGACCTCAAGTATCCAAAACAATCTTGAGAAAGAAGAACAGAGCTGGAGGAATGTGCTCCTGACTTCAGACTATATTATAAAGCTATAGTAATCAAAACAGTATGGTACTGGCACAAAAACAGACACATAGATTAATGGAACTGAATAGAAAGCCCAGAAATAAATCCAGGCACTTATGGTCAATTAATCTACAACAATGGGGGCAAGAATATACAATGGAGAAAAGACAGTCTCTTCAATAAGCGGTACTGGGAAAACTGGACAGCTACATGTAAAAGAAAAAATTATAACATTCTGTAACACCAGACACAAAAATAATAACTAAAAATGGATTAAAGACCTAAACGTAAGACTGGATACCATAAAATTCCTAGAGGAAAACATAGGCAGAACACCCTCTGACATAAATTGTGGCAATATTTTCTTGGATCTGTTTTCTAAAGCCAAGTAAATAAAAGCAAAAATAAACAAATGGGACCTAATGAACTTAAAAGCTTTTGCACAGCAAAGGAAACCATCAACAAAACGAAAAGACAACCTACTGAATGAGAGAATATATTTGCAAATGATATGACTGATAAGGGGTTAATATCCAACATATATACACAGCTCATACAACTCAACATCAAAAAAACAAACAACCCAATAAAAAATGGAAAGACCTAAATAGACAGTTCTCCAAAGAAGACATACAGATGGCCAAGAGGCACATGAAAAGATGTTCAACATTGCTAAATATTAGAGAAATGCAAATCAAAACTACAATGGGGGGACTTCCCTGGTGGTCCAGCAGGTAAGACTCTGTGCTCCCAACGCAGGGGGCCTGGGTTTGATCCCTGGTCAGGGAACTAGATCTCACATACCACAACTAAGAGTCTGCATGCCACAACTAAAAGATCCCGCATGTTGCAGCTAAATATTCTGCATGCTGCAATTAAAAAAAAAAAAGATCCTGCATGCTGCAACTAAAGATCCTTCATGCCACAACTAAAGATGCTGCATACTGCAATGAAGATCCTACATGAAGATCCTGCGTGCAGCAACGAAGATCTCACGTGCCGCAACTAAGACCCAGCGCAGCCAAATAAATAATAAATATTTAAAAAAACTACAGTGAGGTACACCTCACACCAGTCAAAATGGCTATCATCAAAAAATCCACAAGCAATAAATGCTGGAGAAGGTGTGGAGAGATGAGAACCCTCTTGCACTGTTGGTGGGAATGTAAATTGGTGCAGCCACTATGGAGAACAGTATGGAGGTTCCTTAAAAAACTAAAAATAGAGCTACCATATGACTCTGCAATCCCACTCCTGGGCATATATCTGGAGAAAAACATGGTCCGAAAGGATACATGCACCCCAATGTTCATTGGAGCACTGTTTACAATAGCCAAGACGTGGAAGCAACCTAAATGTCCATCGACAGAGGAATGGATAAAGAAGATATGGTATACATACACAATGGAATACTACTCAGCTGTAAAAAAGAATGAAAGTTTGCCATTTGTAGCACCATGGATGGACTTGGAGGGCATTATGCTAAGTGAAATAAGTCAGAGGAAGACAAATACTGTATGATATCATTTACTTGTGGAATCTAAAAAAATACAACAAACTAGTGAAGATAACAGAAAAGAAGCAGACTCACAGATATAGAGAAAAAACTCATGGTTATCAGTGGGGAGAGGGAAGGGGGGAGGGGCATCATAAGGGTAGGGGATAAAGAGGTACAAACTATTAGGTATAAAATAAGCTACAAGGATATATTGTACAACATGGGGAATATAGCCAATATTTTATAATAACTATAAATGGAGCAAAACCTTTAAAAATTGTGAATCATTATATTGTATACCTATAACTTACATAATACTATACATCAACTATACTTCAATTTAAAAAAAAAAAGAGAGAGAGAGGCATTGCTTTGGGGAAAATCCCCAGTGTTCTCCTTACTCATTGCAAGTAATAATAAATCCTTCGTTCTACATCTGGAAAAAAAAAAAAAAAGGGACATCTTCAACACAGAGCAGTAGTTGATGATCTTAAAGCACTCACTAGTTACTTACTATAGGCAGTCTATCCATGAGCTAGTCATGAGCTGGCCTTCTGAGTTTACCTGCAGAGTGCCCTGAAGATTTATTCCTCTTTTGTAACATTTCTGAATCAGAATTAGAACTATACATGCTGTCATAAATGTAGAATCTACTTATTGCAAGAATGAAATCACATTTCTGCCTATAAGTACAGGCCTTTTCTTAGCTGGATAACTGAGAGAGCATTATAACTGGAGCCCCTGCTTGTCTGGCTCAGACCTTCTCTCCACACAGCTGTTAGTGTAAGCTTTATAAAACTCAAACTTCACTCTGTCACCTCAAGCTTACAAATAGTTCATGGCATCCCAGTGCCTAAAGGATAAAGTCTAAGCTCTTCAGTGGGTTGTACCAGATGCTCCATGATCAGGCTTCTGTCCACGCCCTACAATCTCCTGCCACTATCTGCCTTTGCCTTTTACCTGCAGCAATGCCTGACTCCTGGCACTATCCTGGCAGGTATCACTCTCTCTCCTCTGTCTCTGCTTATACCACATCCTTGGCCTGGGATGCCTGCACATCTCTCACTCTCCCAATTTGCCTGGTTAACTCCAACTTCTCTTTCAAGATTGTTCAGATACAGCCTTTACCAGTAAGAAAGAAACAAGCAGCCTCTGGCTGCTGTCACCTGAGCTGGCCTGCCTCTAACAGCTGGGCCACAGTGTGCTCCACTGACTGTGAAAAAAAGTCACTCTATAAGAATGATGGGGCTTCCCTGGTGGTGCAGTGGTTGAGAGTCCGCCTGCCAATGCAGGGGACACGGGTTCGTGCCCCAGGAAGATCCCACATGCCGCAGAGCGGCTGGGCCCATGAGCCATGGCCGCTGAACCTGCGCGTCCGGAGCCTGTGCTCCGCAGCAACTAAACACAAATAAAATGGACACACTAGAATAACTGAACAAATCATTATTAGAAAGGTACAAGCTTCCAGGACTGAACCAGGAAAAAATAGAGAATATGAACAGACCAGTCACAAGTAGTGAAATTGAAACTGTGATAAAAAAATTTCCAGGGCTTCCCTGGTGGCGCAGTGGTTGAGAGTCTGCCTGCCAATGCAGGAGACGTGGGTTCATGCCCCAGTCTGAGAAGATCCCACATGCCGCGGAGCGGCTGGGCCTGTGATCCATGGCCGCTGAGCCTGTGCATTCAGAGCCTGTGCTCTGCAACTGGAGAGGCCTGCGTACCGCAAAAAAAAAAAAAAAAGAATGATGGAATGAGACAAATAGGCCACTCCTTAATCACCTCTGAGCACAGACAAAAACAAAATCTATGGGGACTTCCCTGGCGTTCCAGTGGTTAAGACTCTGGGCTCCCAATGCAGGGGGCATAGTTTCGATCCATGGTCAGGGAACTAAGATCCAGCATGCCGCTCAGTGTGGTCAAAAAAAAAAAAAAAAAAAGCCCCAAAAAGCAAAACATCAACAACAACAAAACAAGAAGGTATGAACCACACAAAGGCACAAAACCTTCCTCTCCCGGCTAATGTGAGTGACTACTGCTTCCTAACACAAGTCTAAGCTATAACAAGCTGCCCTCTACTCTCTCACTGGGATGCCCTGTGGTTCCTCATGGTGTGCTTTCTTCTTCACTGCAGCAAAACAAGAAACGCTGTGTTCACTCTGGCAGCACATGTACTAAAACTGGAACAATACAGAGAAGATTAGCATGGCCCCTGCACAAGGATGACAGGCAAATTCACGAAGTGTTCCACATTTAAAAAGAAAAAACAAAAGGGAAGAAAGAAAGAAGCCCCTTTGTTCAGCTACAGGTGTGTTGCTGACGGTCTCTGGCCAGAGACCATCAACACCAGAGCTTTTCCTATCTTTTCCTAGGCTGGCTGAAGACCCCTGCCTTCTCTGTACCAAAGACGTACTGTGTAACCTGTAGCACAGCATTGTTCAGCCTGTATTATATTGAAATTCTGTTCATCCATGTCTGTCTCCCTCTGGAGATCACAGGTCCCGCAGGAACCATGTCTTGTTCATTCCCTCTCTTTGATTAATTTTTTAGTCCTCAGTACCTCACAAAGAACCTAGGACAGAGTAAGCTTTTCAAAAAATGTTTAAGGAATGAACGAAGTACAGAAGATGCCAAACAATTCTTGGATCCAAGATTTAAAAGTGGAGCTTCATGTAACACAGTATTTTATGACATTTTCAACTGCAATGTCATCTGGTTTAAGAATGCAGTTTGGAGTTCTATGAAACCTAATTCCCCTAATTTCTCTTGCTTCTGAATATTCCAATTTCTGAAGCGTATGGAAAAACAGATTAACCTTAGGTTTGGATAATTTAGGCACACACTAAGCTAGCTTTAAAAAAAAGCTAAATAAACTAAAAGGTTTCATAAGTCCATAAAAAGAATGATAAAAATGAAGTTTTAGAAGAAGCAAATTGTTAATCATCAATGCTGAGAAAATGTGAGAAAACATATCAAGTTTTTAAAAAAATTGAAGTATAGTTGACTTACAATATTATATTAGTTTCAGGTGTACAAAAGAGTAATTCAGTATTTTTACAGCTTATGCTCCATACAAAGTTATTATAAAATGTTGACTACATTCCTGTGCTGTACATTACATCCTTGTAACTTACTTATTTTACCTGAGAGTTTGTACCTCTTAATCCCCTTCACCTATCTTGCCTCTGCCCCGACCCCTCTCCCTCTGGTAACCACTAGTTTGTTCTCTGTATCTATGAGCCTGTTTCTGTTTAATATTTGTTCATTTGTTTTATTTTTTAGATTCCACATATAAATGAAAAGACATAGTATTTGTCTTTCTCTGTCTGACTTATTTCACTAAGCATAATACCCTCCAGGTCCATCCATGTTGTTGCAAATGGCAAAATTTTATTCTTTTTTATGGCCAAGTAATATTCCATTGTATATATAAGATATATCAAGTTTTACGTGGCAAGACCCATTTACAATGCATTAAGTCTTTCAATCTGTTCCGTAGTGAGAAAAAGTGGGTGATTCATTTGATTAACATCTCAGAGAACACTGAGATCTCAAAGTAACTTTCTTTATTACATTGGTGATTTCTTCCAGATTTTTGTCAACCTTTGGCAAAGACCAAGTGATGCCGTATTTCTTAAAATTCAGCAGTTCATAGAGATCTTTGTAGCAAATTGTAAAACTTAAAAAGAAATGCGGGACTTCCCTGGTGGCACAGTGGTTAAGAATCTGCCTGCCAATGCAGGGGACATGGGTTCGAGCCCTGGTCTGGGAAGATCCCACATGGCGCGGAGCAACTAAGCCCGTGAGCCACAACTACGGAGCCCGTGCGCCTAGAGCCTGTGCTCTGCAGCAAGAGAAACCACCGCAATGAGAAGCCTGTGCCCCACAACGAAGAGCAGCCCCTGCTCGCCGCAACTAGAGAAAGCCTGTGAGCAGCAACAAAGACCCAGTGCAGCCAAAAAAAAAAAAGAAACGTGAGTGAGTAAATGTTTAATTACTGCCTGGTTTACTATATATAAAAATTGAAAATATCAGTAATAATAACTTAGTGGGCAAGAAAAGTCTTACACGAAATATTTTATGTTCTTAAACCAATAAAGTGACTATGAAGCCATTAACAATGCTAAAGAAAAGACTGTATATATTTTAATTTTCCTAATGTTTTCATGTTCTTCTTTTATCCCCACCAAAAGGCAAATATTTTGTCTCCATGGCTTGAGAATTTATGATAAATTATGTATTAAATTATGATACATAATTTATCATAAATAAAATTATGATAGACTATTAAATTATGATAGACTTTTATTTCTGACTTGCTATTGTGCTCAATTAAGTGAAACAAATCTTACTTTAGTTAAGTATAAATTTTTCCTGAAGGGCTACCCTAGAGGAGCAGACAGGTGTATATCATATTATATTATTATATATCACAATAAATGTGCTGTCCTTGTTAAATCACACTCGTTTAAAATACAGATAAAAACACACTAGTTTTCTAACAACTAACATTTTGGGTATAGCTATAAGATTCCTTTTGTAAATAACACATCTTATTTTCTACTAATTAAGAAGACAGAGGAGACTCACTTGATAATCATTACTCTAGAAGGTTTAAAATGACTTAGAAAAGTAATTTTTCATAGATTTAAACTAGATTTAAATAAATTTCTAGATTTTAAATTTCACAGATTTAAACTAGAAAGAACTGACATTTCTTGGACAAAACAGTACTTTGTACATTTATTTAATTTGCCTGCTCTACTTTGCCTAGAGTGTGCACAACAGAAATATCTATTAAAAAAACTGGTATCTTAATTCTGAAGAAAAAAAAGGTTCTGAAATTATTTTTAAAATGTGCCAAAGTCCTTACCTGATTCCTTAATGATGAAAGAATGTATTCCTTTTCATAGGGGGAGATTGTCTTGTGAGTTTCTGGTGTATCACTAACTAACCAGATCCATAAAATAAACCAAATGATTCCGACTATACCTTAAAATAGAAAAATAAGAGGTAAATGAAATTAGTATGCACCAACAGCAATTTTTCTGTCTTGAAAAAATTATGTAATTATAAACTTAATGAAAAATTGGTTTCAGCTTTGTTTTCAAGTTCTCATAATTCTTTAATGGGATAACTGCTATTTGTATTATTTCCTATAAATTTTTAAGAGTAAAAACTTTTAAAAAAATTGCAGTATAATTGACATATAACATTACATTAGTTTCAAGTGTACAACATAATGATTTGATATTTATACACACTGCGAAATAATCACAATATGTCTGGCTACCATCTATCACCATACAAAATTACAAACATTTTTTTTTCTTGTGATGAGAACTTTTAGGATTTATTCTCTTGGCAACTTTCAAGTATGTACCACAGGGACTTCCCTGGCAGTGCAGTAATTAAGAATCTGCCTGCCAATACAGGGGACACAGGTTTGATCCCTGGTCCGGAAAGATTCTACATGCCGTGGAGCAACTAAGCCCGTGTGCCACAACTACTGAGCCTGCGCTCTAGAGCCCACGAGCCACAACTACTGAGCCCGCATGCCACAACTACTGAAACCTGCGCGCCTAGAGCCCATGCTCCACAAGAGAAGCCACCGCAAGGAGAAGCCCGCGCACTGCAACGAAGAGTAGCCCTCATTCGCCGCAACTAGAGAAAGCCCACCACAGCAACGAAGACCCAATGCAGCCCCCCAAAAAAAGTATGTACCACAGTATCACTGTGCTGTACATTACATCCCCATGACTTATTTATTTTATAATGGGAAGTTTGCACCTGAAGAGAACAACTTTTAACCACATGACTCTGCCTATCAGGGCCTACCAGACAAACCTTTTAAAAAATAGAAGTCTACAATCTATTATTTCCACAGGTATCTGCTTTTGTTTATTGATTTGTTTTTTGTTTTGATTGCAGATATATTTCCTGCATAAATGTTTACATGGCAATCTAATTTATTAAATATGTGTATCGTCCTGCTATTGAGATTGAGAAATGAAAGGCCCTGGGACTAAACAAAGAAACAAAAAAGATTAAACCTACCAAGTGAGAGCATCCTACTTTGTCTGAGAAGAAATATTTTCAAAACATACATTTTTTATAATAAACAACACAGAAGTTTTTATAGTAAGTATAGCATTTAAGTCCTGGATTCAACAGCTGTTTCTATTGAACAAATATTCCAAAATTAACATCAGGTCACAACTCAGCTGGATCATTTTAACCACATAAACTTGAAAAACAGGTTGTCAGTAAGTGTTTCACAGCTTTGCGGTCTAGGAGATGGTTACTTCAGTGAATTGGAATATACATATTTTAACCAATTATTAGACCACTATTACATTTTGGATCTGTCACATTATAATTTAGGTTACATTTTTGAATAAACTTACCGAAGAGGTAGAAGACGTAAGTCCAATTCATATAGAAGCAAACTATACCAGAAAGAGGAAGAGAAACTACTGTCCCAAGCTGTGCTCCTAGAATAACAACAAAGACTTTGTAAACTTTGGAGAAAAATGAACAAAGAGGGGACACAGGTCTACAGCCTAAAGAAGACAGATAACAGACAACAGGGAAAAAGAAAGAGTGATTCAAATCCTATAGGAGTTGAGTTAGTCACATGTAAATATAAACAACCCATTCTCTTAAGGGATCATTTACTAGAAAACCACAATATGTAAAATGTATACATTAATATGTAGTTATATTAGTTACAATTATGTAGCTACTGATGAATTAGAAGGCATCAATCAATAGAAGACCTATTATAATATGAGCTAGTAAATGCCACATTACTAGTAAATGGGTTAGAAAGCCAAGTGTTTGGGGAAAGGCTCAAAGATGGTCTCTAAACATAGCCTACTGCACCACACCTCGTGAAAAAAGAACGAAGCTTTTGGTAATCTAATTTGCCCCAAATATATTACACACAATTGTTTCGGATAAATAAGTGGTAAAATTCATTTTAACCACCAAACAGAAGACATCTTAGAAGGTACAGTGGGAGCTAAAATAATCAGACATTGTTTCTGGTCTCAAATTTTAGTCTTATATAGGAAGTAAATATAAACAAATACTTATTACACGTTAGAAAGTGTTGAGTGTCACAGAGCAATATGGAAGTTCAAATGTAGGACAGATTACCTCTGATCTCTAGAGATCAGGAAAAGACGTAAGAAGCAGCAGTGGGACTTTGAAAAGATGGGCAAGATCTGGTCCCATAAGAAAGAAGATATAGAGGCAGGTGTAACAGGGTGAGCAAATGAATGAAAGTAGGAAAGCAGAAAGTGGGTTTGGGAACTTCAATTGGGTGAAGGAAAGGAATAGGAAGGCTAGAAAACCGGGTTGAATAGTTACTGAATATCTGCTCCATGCCAGGCACTATGTGTCAAGGGCTAGGCTGGCTAAAATGAAGTGGTGATGACCATAAAGAATCTTGACCCCTAGTTTGAGTTTAGACTATTCAACAGGCAAAGGGGAACCACTGACAGTGCCTGTTCTTGAACTTCTCATTAGATTTCTTACATCGATCTCCACATAGCTGGAAGAATCTTCTTAAAATGTACATGGGATCATGTCTCTCTCTCTCGATTAAAAACTTCTGATGTCTCCCCATCGTATTCTGGAAAAAAAAATCTACATTCCTCCCTGTGGCCTATAAGCCCTGATGTAATCTGGCTCTTGTCTATTTCTCTAACCCCACCTTATGCCATTACCCACTTTATTCAGTGTGTTCTAGACACCTACAGTGGTTTCCCATTGCTTTGAACCCTTATGTTACTTCCTGCCTGACAGCCCTTGTACGTGCTGTTCTGACTGGCTGGAATGCTTTCCTTTTTGCTCCTCGCATGACTGGTTCATTCTCATCCTTCAGATTTTAGCATAAAAGCCACCGCAGAGGGCTTCCCTGGTGGCGCGGTGGTTGGGAGTCCGCCTGCCGATGCAGGGGACACAGGTTCGTACCCCGGTCCAGGAAGATCCCACAGGCCGCGGAGCGGCTGGGCCCGTGAGCCGTGGCCGCTGGGCCTGCACGTCCGGAGCCTGTGCTCCGCAGTGGGAGAGGCCACAACAGTGAGAGGCCCGCGTACCGCAAAAAAAAAAAAAAAAAAAAAAAAAAAAAAAAGCCACCGCAGAGAGGTCTTTCTCAATAACTGTATTTAAAAGCAGTCAGGTCAAAAAGAGTTCATTCAGTGTGTGAGCTGGAAAAATTATAATTCACATATAAAAGCTCATGCTATCTTACCTACAGATCAAAATGATAGCAAATAAATGCATAGAAAACAAGGTGTCTGAAGGGAGGGGTTGAAACTCATGACCAGCTTATCAGATGATCAAATCAAATCACAATTTAAAGACAAAAGTGTTCAATTTTCCAGCTTTTTTTTTTTTTGGCTTTGTTTTGTTAAAGCATTCTCTATATCAACATCTGAAAAGGCAACATGTTTTGAAATAAATGATGGCAGATGGAGAAAATGACAGTAGTCAATGAAGCCACTTTGCTATATGCTGGTGAGCCAAAGAAGAACATTAAGAATAAAGTTATACCCCTGCAACTTAAGTTTTCCCCAAATAAAGCTCTTGACATTGCATGATTCTGCTGTGTGCCCTTCCCCCAAGGTTGATATACAGATAACAAATTGTAGCGAAAACCTTCACAAGAACAGTTATCTCACCTGCATATGAAATGCTGAGAAGCTTGCTTCTTTCAAGAGGAGGAGCCCACGAAGACCACATGGCATGCATGGCGGGAAATGTGACACCCTGGGAAGGGAAAAAGATATTTCTGACGAAATACAAGGTAGTTTTGTTCATGTTTTCAATTCAGTTGAGTATTTTGTTGCAAGAGAAGTTTCTGGATAAGACTCACGCTAGAATCAGGTTTCAGGGAGGGAGATGTCTTTACAGTGCTGAGTGCAAATACCTCATAATGAAGTACTTTCAAAATCTGAACAAAGACTTGTGGACTCTGTCAACTGATGTGAGGACTGCAAGGCAAGGGTTACACAAAACGTCAAAGAATGTACTGAGTGAGGATATAAAGGTACCCTCCCACGGTGAATTTTACTCATTTACTTTATTTATGGCCTGGATGCAATGGGAATGTTATCAACACGTAACTTTTAAAAATACTGAGCTAATACTGTGGGGTACTAGAAGAAAATTCAGATTCACCTTACTCAACAGGAAAAATGGTCCTACCAAAAAATGGTACTACCAAAAAACACTCAATTAGAGTGTTTACTGGTATTTTTTTCTTTTCTGGTGATAATTAGCCTAGTAAATGCCAAGGGGAGGGGCAAGATAGGAGTGGGGGATTAAGAGTTGCAAACTACTATGTATAAAATAAATAAGCTATAATGATATATTATACAGCACAGGGAATATAACCAATGTTTTATGATAACTATAAATGGAGTATAATCCATAAAAATTTTGAATCGTTATACACCTGAAATTTATATAATATTGGACATCTACTATACCTCAATTTAAAAAAATTCTAATTACTGATAATGGAGAAACAACACAACAGTGAAGGCAGGGAGGCTCACAGAGGCTTGGGAGAGGAGGAGATGCTACAAGGGAACAGGAAGGAATAGATTCTGGTAGATTTGCAGCAGTCGATTCACGGCTCTCCTTGGCCATTCCCTAGCTGTGTAGCCTCAGAAAGATCAGTTAACCTCTTAGAACTTCAGTTTATCTGTAAAACATATATTTTACTTAGATAAGGAGAAAAGGAACCTGTTAGCAGGGGGGTAATTTTATTTTGTAGTCAAGAAGGGTTTATTTTTTTACTTAGATAAGGAGAAAAGGAACCTGTATATATTTTACTTAGATAAGGAGAAAATGAACCTGTTAGTGGGGGGGTAATTTTATTTTGTAGTCAAGAAGGGTTTATTTGGTACACCCTTATTCGATAAGGACAAAATAAGAATGTCCAGATGAGCGACCAAAGCTTAAATTTAAAAAGCACTTGGCAATTTCCAAAGTTTTCTAGCAGTTACTATCACATCTGAGCTGTGACTGAGGTATTTAATATATTTGATTTATATTATATATTGTATTTGTATGATATTTATATTAAAACCTATGGTTCCACCGTTAGATACAGTGGAGTTATTATTCAAACTCTGATTTTACTACTCCAGTCAGTGTTTTTCCTACACAGCATGATACAAAATAACCTTTAAGCTGTATACTAAACCCAGAGGCCACTATCTTGCTTGGTTAAAGAAACGTTAAGAGAGAGCGAAATAAACCTATGCCTTGAGAAGTTCAAAGTTAGAAATGAAACGAGATCATTATTTGAAGGTGGAGTACACATGACGAAATGCAAAAGAGAAGTGGAAAGGAAAAAAAATAAGAAATTAAATTCTTAAAATTAAAAAATGATCGAAATTTTAGGAGGAGAGGAAAAAAAGATAAAAATTAATAATAACAATTTTAAAAGCAGCAGAAAGGCCAGAAGCATCACAGGACTAAAAAAAAGGCAGCTACATAAAACGCTAAATTATTTGTCTCTAAGTTAGAGGACCAGAAGAAAGAACAAATGATAAAGAAGTTCTATGAAAAACAACAAATTTAAAGGAAAACAAGGCAGTTTGACAGTCTACTGGGTAAAGTATGTTTTAGACCTGGGCAATCAATGATGGAGCTGAGGTTAACAGTGGCAAAAGTTCAAGAAGGGGGCTTCCCTGGTGGCGCGGTGGTTGGGAGTCCGCCTGCCGGTGCGGGGGAGGCGGGG
>NW_006786129.1:369617-382782 GCF_000442215.2 Lipotes vexillifer
ACACGGGTTCGTGCCCCGGTCCGGGAAGATCCCACATGCCGCGGAGCAGCTGGGCCCGTGAGCCATGGCCGCGAAGCCTGCGCGTCCGGAGCCTGTGCTCTGCAATGGGAGAGGCCACAACAGTGAGAGGCCCGCGTACCGCAAAAAAAAAAAAAAGTTCAAGAAGTAGGATGGTCTGTCTTCATAGTTTTAATAGTGGTTTCTTATCTCCTCAGTAGGAGGGAGTAGGGGAAGCTATGAAGTATTCCCCTAGAAAATGTTTTCTCTAGTCTTTGAGTAAAGCTTCTAGTTTTGGAGTGCCCCCACTCAAGACCTCACTGACCACAAGTGAAATCTACTCATGTTATTTCATAGTTAATCCGTTTCTAACTAAAAAATAAATCCCTATCATCTTCCAGTGTCATTTTTTCTAGTTCATATTCATATCAAAGAATGATATCTTTTTTTTTTTTTGGGTGGTACGCGGGCCTCTCACTGTTGTGGCCTCTCCCGTTGCGGAGCACAGGCTCCGGACGCGCAGGCTCAGCCGCCATGGCTCACGGGCCCAGCCGCGCAGTGGCACGTGGGATCTTCCCGGACCGGGGCACGAACCCCACCCCCTGCGTCGGCAGGCGGACTCTCAAGCACTGCGCCACCAGGGAAGCCAGTTAAACATACTTAATTACATGTGGGGTGCTTGGATTAGTACTTGGCTCATAGGTAGTGATCAATAATTATCAGCTACTATTATGACCATATTAACCTTGTCTTTTTGCCTCTTTTTGCCTAAATAAGAAACAAATTATTATTATCCGTTTTTCTTTTTTATATTTAATTTTTGAAAATTTAATAAATTTTATTAACTGTTGTTATACATGTAAAGTGTGTTCAGCTCTAGCATTCAATGTCTTTCTACATGCCAATGAAATGAATCATTTTTCTATGGTAGAATGATATCTTTTTTTTTTTTTTTTGCGGTACGCGGGCCTCTCACTCTTGTGGCCTCTCCCGTTGTGGAGCACAGGCTCCGGACGCGCAGGCTCAGTGGCCATGGCTCACGGGCCCAGCCGCTCCGCGGCATGTGGGATCCTCCCAGACTGGGGCACGAACCCGTGTCCCCTGCATTGGCAGGTGGACTCTCAACCACTGCGCCACCAGGGAAATCCAAGAATGATATCTTTAAGGAGACAAGAAAGTGATATAGGGTAAGAAGAATAACAAAAGAAAAAAAATACCTCTCCGAGTCCTTCTAGGGCCCTGAGTGCAATGAGGGCTCCAACTCCGAAATCTGCAGCGAGGGGCGTGAACAGGGTGAAGAGAGAGGTGCCAAGGATCCCAAATCCCAGCAGCAGTTTTCCCCCACTTCTGCTGGCAACATATCCTGCAGGAATCTGCATGATGATGTAGCCATAAAAAAAAGACCCGAGAATCCATCCTTGAGTTTCTGCATCCCAACGGTACTTTTTACCCTGTAAAGAGTAGGAGGAAAAATAACAGCCTTTTAAGACCTTGAGATGAAATGGCTCCTTTCTCTTACTGGCATGTGAGTACATATACATGTAATTTTGAACCACTGTTTTTGTTTGTTTGTTTGTTTGGCCGTGAGGCTTGTGGGATCTTAGTTCTCCGACCAGGGGTTGAACCTGGGCCACAGCAGTGAAAGCACTGAGTCCTACCTACTGGACTGCCAGGAAACTCCCCAGAACCATTGTTTTAGACTGAAGAACATGCAGACTTTCTACTGGGTAGGTGAGTCACCGTGATACAGACATGCAGATTCTAGAAGTGAATCGAAAATCATTGAAAGTCATAATGTTCAGGAAGGCTTGCTACTTTATGAAACTAGACTATGGGATGAATTGTAGATATTTTGTAATGACCATGACAAAGAAGGCTCAAAAAAGGCACAGGTTTAATCCAGAAAGCTACTGAACAGGATACTGCAGTGGCCAAGCTAGGCTTTGGAGCCCGGCCTGGGTTCAAGCGCAGCTCTGTTGCTTACTGGATTTGTGATCTGGGAAGATTAAATGAAAAAGGCCCATAAAATAAGGCCTGACACACACTAAATATTCACTTAATGCTGGCTACTAGTATGCAAAAATATAATTAATAGGCCATTAATTAATAGACCATTTCAGACCAAGCACTTCAACAAGGACACAGAGCGATACAAAAGAGCAAGAATTTAAACCAAGCCAGAAACTCCACGTGAGTAGGAAATGCCTTTTAATTAGTAGCAGTACACAGTAAGGGGAAAATGAAGATTTGGTGACTGAGTATCTGACATCTTTAGCACACATAGCCCTGTAACCTACCCACGTGTTAAGAACCATTCAGGATTTCTTTTTACTGTCCATGTAGGGCAATTAAGTAGGTGGATCATCAAAAGCACTTATCGAAAGTAAAGAAACAAAGCAAAGCCCTAATTATCCTTGTTTACAGTACCAATCTGCAGCTTCTCTGTAGAATTCCAGGGCTTCATGAAGTGTCCAGCAGGTTGAGGTGGGGGAAAGTGGGTGATGTGAACCCAAATATATACTCGGCAACATTATTGAAGTCCAATGTAAAGATTTTTGATAAGTCATTATTTTGCACATGTGCTTGTTTGGGCAGAAACCCTCTTCCCTGTTTGAGTGATCTTGTCTGTAAATGGCAGGAGAGACTCACCTACATGGGATCTGGCTCCTTTGTGAGCACTGAAGATGGATGAAAATACGCTTATAGAAAAGGACAGGGGCTTCCCTGGTGGCGCAGTGGTTGGGAGCCCGCCTGCCGATGCAGGGGACACGGGTTCGTGCCCCGGTCTGGGAAAATCCCACGTGCCGTGGAGCGGCTGGGCCCGTGAGCCATGGCCGCTGAGCCTGCACGTCCGGAGCCTGTGCTCCACAACAGGAGAGGCCACAAGAGTGAGAGGCCCGCATACTGCAAAAAAAAAAAGGACACTTGGGACTTCCCTGGCGGTCCAGTGGTTAAGACTGTGCGCTTCCACTGCTGGGGGTGCAGGTTCAATCCCTGGTCGGGGGAGTAAGATCCCACATGTCGCACAGTGTGGCCACAAGAAAAAACAAGGACACCAGCCTTTCCCGCCTGTACTGTCTCCCCATGTGAGACAAAAGAAAATGTTGAAAGTGTGTAAAACTCAATTCTGAACAAATGATGAACATGCACTTATCAATTCCAGTATAATATGAGGGAGGCAAAATGACATCAGCAGCTTAGGTGAGGCATGTATAGATTTTGTTTTGAAAGTGACCCATTTTTATTTTTCATCCTGTAGTTGAGATTATCTTAATCCTCCTGCAACAGGAACCTTTTAAGTAGTACAGCTATTAAATAATGGTCCCATAAAAACTATTTAGCAACATCTAAAACAACCTAATTTTCTAATATGCCAGACAGGCTTTTCCAAATTCTCTTCAAGGACAGTATGTTTACGGAGGAAACTGAAAAACTACTTTTCAAACAGATCAGGGCGCTGCAGCAGCAGCAGCTACAGTTATGTTACTGTCTAACCAGTTACTGGGAAAACACAAAAGAAAATGATTCAGAGTTTACATGAAGAAAGTGTCTGTGTCTCTGTAGGATGAATAAATTCAATATTTTTCAATATTTTTACTTGGAAGTATTTTAGGATTAAGATAATTTGCTTGAAAAACAGCACTGACCGTTTGGTTATGAAGAACTTTTATGGGAGTGGAATGCTCTGCACACTCGTTGGCAGTTCTATTATCTGCTGCAGTCGTGTTGGAATCCACCATATCCACTAACGCCACACTCAGATTCACCCGTAATGAATAGAGAACGAAGAAACCAAAAAAGGCCAAAAATGCTAGATTGTAACGAGCAGAGCAGCACACTGGAGCTGAAATAAAGATTGGTGGAAAACTTTCATTAAAAGAGTAACTTAGATGATACTGTCTAAATCACTAAAGAGGTCATTTCTTAGATGTACACAAATGAATAAATCATGAACATTTTTCTGAGAATATTCTCAGATGAAGCATATCTAAAAACATGTATCAAAGAGAATTTGTTCCCAGTACCTGTAGTTTTGATAAAGATTTAACACATGAGAGCCTGAACTGTAAGACAGTTTCTTAAAACATGGAGGCAACAACTTTGCTCAGAAAAATCTGCATTCCAGAGTCAAAACCAAACCCCTAATCCCTGTCAGCTGGCAAGAGAAGAGAAAAGCAGGTAAGCGGGTTTAACGGCATCACTATTTCTGAAAAACATGTCTCAAACATGGCCAATAAGTCCTCGAGCGTTCAGTGTGGCACGTACATTACTATGGGTCAGTAGCCCTCTCATCATAAACGTTATCTCAGCACAAAAAATTTACTGCCAAGGCCAGGGCATGAAACACCTCCTGATAATTTCTTACCTTGAAAAGTATCCTCAGAGGCTGGGTTTGAATCAGAAGCCATGATTAATACTTAAGGCTCTCCTAAACTAAATGTATTTAAGAGTCCAGAAGCAAACTTGCAGAATCTGTGACAGTTGCAGCCCCTGTGACAGTTGCTCAGTTGGTCTTGCTTAAAGGTCCCACAGCAAAAAGCACAGTTAGTGAATGTACCACAATGATTTAAAAAAAGAAAAAAGGAAGGCAGAGTGGGTTGGAGGAACCAATGAGAGGACGATCATGTGACAGGAGGAGTCTGACCTAGTTTTTTACTCTATAGGCGTATGCACATATTTTCTCTTTTTTACTTCTTTTACTGAGTTGCAGAACTGGAGGGGAGATGAGAATGCAGGAAGCTGACTTAAGGGTGACTGACCCCGAACGACAACGAGGAAGTGGCTAATCCAGGTTTTTACAACTTAAGTTTGGTCAACACTGAGTGTTTGATAAATACCTGTTGAAAGATAGGAACATCTGTTTCATTTGCTAATGACAAGTTAAAGTTAAGTACATATATATGAATATATGTGTGCTTTTATTTGGCAATGACTCATTAGCATTACACACACACACACACACACACACACGTGTGCATGTTTTTCCCTACTCAGGAATCCTGGTGTTTTCATTGACCTAACATCACACAAGGATACATTTTTCAGAGTATAACGGTCTTGGTACAGATTCAGATGGAAGCTTTAATGAATACAGCACAACTGTATTTAGGTGTATGTTAATATACTGTGATCCTACTCACTTTTCTACAAGCCCTCATACACTTAACAACTGCTATCAATTTTTCCTCTGTGCAAGACTGACATCTTTTAACAGACAACTTTTCATTTGGCATTCTTGCCTCCCTTTGCAGGAGTACAGCTGGTATTGGAACTATGGCACCACTGCCACAGTTAGATCCAGACCTGTGAAAACTATATTTCTAAAGCTTCATTCATGCTGCCTCTGTTACCTGAATCTAGACACACTGGCTCTCTGCCCCAAGCAAAAAGGCAGCTGTCTAGTTAAGGACAGTTGCAGAATGCAAGGCATGTTTTATAGGAGAGCACATTTTCTTTATCATTGCTCTGTGTTGGACGAGAATATACAGAGAAGTCTGGATGGGGGGCGACTCATAATCTTTCCAAATTTGGGCAATTAAAGTATGTTACTCTGGTAATCTGGAGCAGGAAATATACAGATTAATGCACTGTCTGCTTTGCCAAGGTACTATATACAAAGTTCATTATCTGCTTCAGCAGAGGAGTGACAAGATGTGATTTATGGTTTAAAGAGCTTCTCTGGTTGCTGTGTGGAGATGACAAACGGGCAGAAGTGTGAACGGTGGTGAGGGATGTAGACTCAGGGAGATCACTCAAGGGATTATTAGAAGTTTCCAGGAAAGAGGTGATGGTGGCTTAAAGTAGAGCAAAGCCCAGGCAACGGAGAGAAATGCGTAGATTTGAGATAACTTTAAAGGCAGAACTGACAGGCCTTGCCAACACACTGGACACAGGGGTTAGTGAAAGGGAGGGACAAAGTTACCAGCAATGCTCTTACTCTGAACAACTTTATTTTTTGCTACTCTGACTTGTAATGTTATCACTCCATTCTATCCTTATTTGAGTTGCCTTATTTTACTGTATGTTATCAGTTTCTCCCCACACGATAACTGATTAGGAATATGATATGCCTTACCGTGTGAATATCATGTAGGGGTAGAATCTTGGGAAGTGGAGGAAAGGTGAGTAAAATGATTTCAAATTCCTAGTGATACTACTTGGAAATCTGACCGAGAAGTTATGGACCCGGCAACGTTAACTTTTGGGGGCACAGAGTCAATAATCAGAAAAGAAAAAGCCAACACAGGAGTCATGAAGTATATGACTATGAGATTTTAAGAACATTACCAATAAGGGGTTACTAGTTTTAAAAAATGATTGTTGATTATAAATCAGTCAGAAAGATTTTGTTTCAAGAAAGTATGGTGACAGAGCAAAATGTGCCTGTGAATTTGGCCAGTGTTTGAAATTGGTCCAAGAAAAGCGTGCTCGCGTGACACGTGGAGAGAACAGTCATCCGGCGCCCGCCACACTGAAATCAAGTTCAAAACAAAACCATGCTTGCGTAACCAACGGAGCACCCATCAAAACAAACATCAGCTTCTAAAACATGGTTTAAACTTAGGAATGTGGAGTGGGCGTAGCTGAAAGAACAGAGGCTGATTTAGATTGAAGCCGACCTGGAGACGGAGCTCAGCTCTGATTTTCACTGGCTGTATGTCTTTGGGGAAGTTAGTTAATAGTTTTCATTATCAGGTTTCTCAGCTCCCAAATGAGGTGACCGCCACCCACCTCACTGGGTTGTGTGTGCATTAGATGAAATACTGAAGGGCAGTCAGTAAAAGTGAGTTCCTTTCCCGTTTATCCTGGAAAAAGTTATACCAACGAGATAAATGGCTACGATACACATACATGTGTAACACGGGACAAAAGAGTGACATGAATGTGCTGTGTGTGGGGGTCAAGGAAGGCCTCTGGGAGAAAGAACACGTGCACTGAACCTTCATCAATAAGCAGGTTTGAGGAAGGAGAGCGATGTAAGCAGAGGCAGCGGCAGGTACAGAAGTATGGAAAGCAAGCCAGAAGGAGCGGGAAACAGCAAATGATCTTATGGGGCTGGACTATGGCGTTGCATAACTCAGAGTGGGACACTGGGCACTGAATTTAATAACAAGAACAACAGGTAATAGGGGCAGGACAGGAATAAAGATGTAGAGAATGGACTTGAGGATACGGGGAGGGGGAAGGGTAAGCTGGGATGAAGTGAGAGAGTGGCATGGACATATATACACTACCAAATGTAAAATAGCTAGCTAGTGGGTAGCAGCCGCATAGCACAGGGAGATCAGCTCGGTGCTTTATGACTACCTAGAGGGGTGGGATAGGGAGGGTGGGAGGGAGACGCAAGAGAGAGGAGATATGGGGATATATGTATATGTATAGCTGATTCACTTTGTTATAAAGCAGAAACTAACACACCACTGTAAAGCAGTTATACTCCAATAAAGATGTTAAAAAAAAAAACCCAATAGGTAATAGTTATTGAGCCCGATGTGCTCGATATCAGCCTAAGTGTTTTGCCTATATTAGGGCTAAAAAGATTAGTTGAGGTGGGGTACACGTAAAATACTTAGAACAGTGCTTAGCACATAATATGCCTTCAAATAACTGTGAATTGTTGTTATTATTACTCTTCCTGGACATTAGGAATTGAGGTAATTTGTTACGGATCAAGGTTATTTCTCATTTGTGAGAAATCAAAGTTGAAAAAAGAACTTAAGAAGCTGTTGAAGTGGGTGTTAGGTTCCCAGTGAAACATGCAGAATTGCTGAGGGAGTGGACACCCACCCAAAACTGGTGGGCGCAACCTGCCCTCGCGTGTGACCTTGAAGCACGACTTGCCTGTACGCAGAGGCAAGCACCAGGTAAGCAGATAGCTGGCACTGAGATGGTGTGGTGACAAAGCAGGGAATTTAGAGTGCTGACAAGAAAATAAAGTGTTGGACTGTGATTCTGGCCCAAGAAGCAAGTAAAATGGAGATAATGGATAATGGTTTAGGAAAAGGCACACTAGAATATAAAATCTCAGGGAGGGCAGGAGCTTTTGTTCTGTTCTGTTCACTGCTGTATACCTTCAATGCCTACAGCAGTGTCTGGGAGAGCTGGCATATGAATATTTAGGGGGCTTAAAAGCAGAGAGGTGTTTCCTGATGGAACTTCACAATTCTACCTATGAAGTTCTCTTGACGATAGATGAAACAGACAGATCTCTCTACTTTTGTATATGTGTGAACTCTTCCATAAAAAGATGAGGGATCAATGGGCGGAAGGTCCAGATGAAATGAGAGTGGTCAAAGTGGAGCAGTTACACAGGCAGGTAGGAAGGAATTCTGGTTATCGTTAAAGCAGTCACGGAAGATGACAAGGTCCAAGGGGTGACTGAGGAGGGAAGGAAGTCATCAGACACGTAGGAGTCTGAGAAGGTGAGGGGACGTGGTGCTGGATGAGGCGTCACTCAAGATCATGGTGGGAATTAGAGTGTAGAAGGTGGAGGCGTGGCAGGTGGTAAAGCCTGTGATGACTGAAGCAAAGTGCTGGGAAGTGGGCAGAGGAGAAAACCACGTAGGGGAAAGGAGCCTAGCCTAATGGCGTTGCGAGTGGAGGGGTGATTGTCTGGAAGCATCAATGTGGAGTAAGGAAGAGTTGATCCCACCAACTACTACAAGATAACAGAAAATCACCCCGTGAGATAGCAGGGAGGAGTGGTGTGCCCAGAAGGCCAGGTTTCCGTTGCAACAAGGAGGTGCCTGAGGTGAGGGAAGGCTGCTGAAAAGCTGAGGATGTCCAGCCTTTCTTCATTGTGGGAGGGTCTGGCAGTGGGGAGAAGCAGGCCTGGCTGAGGGGCAAGGAAGTACTGAGCAGTGAGGGGCTGAGACAGAGGCGGAAATCCACAGTCGGGGGCACTGACCTATGCAAAGACAATGACTTTGTCTAGAGGAGGGGGCCTGGACTGGTGAGCTCCCCGACCAGGGGACTGCATTAAAAAAGATTTCCTATCTAAACGGATAAAACAAGTTTGGCTTTTAAACAGGGTAACATTTAATTGGTCTTAGCTTGCCTTATGGGTAATTCATTCCTGATAAATCCTTATGCATTCTTAGCTCCCAAATTAATACCCATTTACAAGAAAACACCAAATTCCATTAAAATGGACTCAGTTACTTTAGTATTAACATTGATTATCACATGACCCAAGGCCATTTCCTTTCATTCTGTAACATGGTTGCTGTCTACCTTATATTTAAGACTATATTTAAGACTATATTTATAGTCTTACCTTATATTTAAGACTATATTTACACACAAATTATGTTTGTGAAACACAACGCTTATGTAACTGAACCTTGAATGTAACCATCTGCCTCCCACACTAAAAGAATAGCAGAGGTAAAAAACAAAACAAAAAATGAAATAAAGCAGAGGATGTGCCATTATAAGCTAGAAAATCACAAGTTCCAACAGAGTGTGACATGAAGAATGGGGCCCTTATTTTGTGGTGCCAGCTTCTCTGAGGAATGCAAAATGCAGTCTTCACTGATGATGATAATAATTAACATTGACTATATGCCAAACTCTGTTCCAAGCACTTTCTATTAGCTTATTTAATCCTCACAATAACCCTATAAATTAGGTGTATTATGTTCCCTGATTTACAGGCACAGAGAGGTTAGGTTAGGCAGCAGAACTACGATCGGCCATTAGGCACCCTGCCTCCAGACCCATGTTCTGCCTTTAAACACAAAGAAATGTCTTAGGAGACCTAAAACTGATTTTTCATAACATGAATAAGCACATTTTGGTGCAACAGTATGTTGAAAATCCATTTAATCAAATACAAGACACATCTCATTCATACAAAAGTAAACCTTCAACTGGTGGAAAGTGTGAGGAATGGAATTTTTATGTGTGTACCTAATTCCCTCCTCCCTCCTACCTAAATTAGGCAGAAGAATCTATACACTTCCTGTGGTTTACCAGTATTGAGCCGCCCTTCCCCCATCACTTTGTTGTTTTGTTTTTGTTTTTAATTTTTAGTGGAGTATAGTTGATTAATAATGTTGTGTTATTTTCAGGTGTACAGCAAAGTGAATCTGTTATATACATATATCCATTCTTTTTACGATTCTTTTCCCATATAGGCCATTACAGAGCACTAAGCAGAGTTCCCTGTGCTATACAGTAGGTCCTTATCTATTTTATATATAGTAGTGTGTATATGTCAATCTCAGTCTTCCAATTTATCCCTCTCCCCCTTACCCCTTGTAACCTTAAGTTTGTTTTCTACATCTGTGACTCTATTTCTGTTTTGTAGATAAGTTCATTTGTACGCCCCCCCTTTTTAAGATTCCACATATGAGCAATATCATATCATATTTGTCTTTCTCTGTCTGACTTACTTCACTCAGTATGACAATCTCTAGGCTGGAGGAATCAGGGTCCCTGACTTCAGACTATACTACAAAGCTACAGTCATCAAGACAGTACAGTACTGGCAAAAAAACAGAAATATAGATCAATGGAACAGGATAGAAAGTCCAGAGATAAACCCACACACCTATGGTCACCTAATCTATGACAAAGGAAGCAAGAATATACAATGGAGAAAAGACAGTCTCTTCAATAAGTGGTGCTGGGAAAACTGAACAGCTACAGGTAAAAGAATGAAATTAGAACACTCCTTCACACCATACACAAAAATAAACTCAAAATGGATTAAAGGGCTTCCCTGGTGGCGCAGTGGTTGAGAGTCCGCCTGCCGATGCAGGGGACACGGGTTCGTGCCTCGGTCCGGGAAGATCCCACATGCTGCAGAGTGGCTGGGCCCGAGAGCCATGGCCACTGAACCTGCGCGTCCGGAGCCTGTGCTCCGCAACGGGGGAGGCCACAACAGGGAGAGGCCCGCATACCGAAAAAAAAAAAAAAGGGATTATAGACCTAGATGTAAGGCTGCACACAATAAAACTCTTAGAGGAAAACATAGGCAGAACACTCTTTGACATAAATCGCAGCAATATCTTTTTTGATCCACTCCTAGAGTAATGAAAATAAAAACAAAGAAAAGAAAGGGGACCTAATTAAACTTAAAAGATTTTGCACAGCAAAGGAAAACATAAACAAAATGAAAAGACAACCCTCAAAGTGGGAGAAAATATTTGCAAATGAAGCAACCGACAAGGGATTAATCTCCAAAATATACAAACAGCTTATGCAGCTCAATATCAAAAAAATAAACAACCCAATAAAAAAATGGGCAGATCTAAATAGATATTTCTCCAAAGAAGACATACAGATGGCCAAGAAGCACATGAAAACATGCTCAACATCACTAATTATTAGAGAAATGCACATCAAAACTACAATGAGGCAAAACTACAACCTCACACCAGTCAGAATAGCCATCATCAAAAAGTCTACAAACAATGAATGCTGGAGAGGGTGTGGAGAAAGGGGAACCCTCCTACACTGTTGGTAGGTAGGAATGTAAACTGGTACAGCCACTATGGAGAACAGTATGGAGGTTCCTTAAAAAACTAAAAATAGAGCTACCATATGATCCAGCAATCGCACTCCTGGGCATATATCTGGGGAAAACCATAATTAGAAAAGACATATGCACCCAGTGTTCATTATAGCACTATTTACAATAGCCAGGACATGGAAGCAACCTAAATGTCCATCGACAGATGAATTAAGAAGATGTGGTACATATATACAATGGAATATTACTCAGCCATAAAAAAGAATGAAATAATGTCATTTGCAGCAACATGGATGTCCCCCATCACTTTGGTGTGCATCTCTGAGATCTACCTGGCTACGTAAAAGCAAATGCTTGAAAAGCAAACCAGGCAGGTTACTGACAGGTTACTGAGAATTCTGTTGTGTTCTGTCAACCTGAGACATATTCTTTTTTTTTTTTCCAAATAAATTTATTTATTTATTTTTGGCTGCGTTGGGTCTTTGTTGCTGTGCACAGGCTTTCTCGAGTTGCGGCGACCGGGGGCTACTCTTCATTGCAGTGCACAGGCTTCTCATTGTGGTGGCTTGTCTTTGTCACGGAGCACGGGCTCTAGGCACGCGGGTTGTAGTAGTTGTAGCACACGGGCTCAGTAGCTGTGGCTCGTGGGCTCTAGAGTGCAGGCTCAGTAGTTGTGGCACACGGCCTTAGCTGCTCCACGGCATGTGGGATCTTCCTGGACCAGGGCTTGAACCCCTGTCCCCTGCATTGGTCTTAACACTACAGAAACATACTTTAATCTTAGCTCTCTCAATAAAGCAGCACTACACATAACACAAAATCATGTCCTCTTATTCATGATGGAGCAGGGAACTTTCAAATTTGTGAAGGATTCAACAAAAATGATTAAGCATTTTGCAAACAGGAATTTCACCAACCTAACACAAATGTGGCAGTGTTGTGACGAGGAAGGAGGATGGGACTAAAAACTGGAAGAACTCTGGTTAGTCCTTAATATGGCTACAGCAATAGTGGGAACTTAACCTCTCTGGCCCTCAGCTGTTTACATATAAAATGATGCCCACCTGATAGGAGTTAGTCTCTAAGGTCTTTTAACCGCTGTAAAATTTTATGATGAACATTTTATCAGCTTTTCTCTTCTGAAAAATAAAACTATACACATAGGCATAGATAAGGTACAGCTAATTTCACAAAGGTTTGTTTCAGAAACAAACATAAAAGATAAGTAAAATATATGCAAACATCTAGAAAGAGAGGTTTTAAGGTCTGCTGAAGGTCTTCAGGCACCAAAAGTGAAAAACACTAATTCTGGATGGAGAGTTTTTTTTTGTTTTTTGTTTTTTTTAAACACCTACACTTTCTGAAATGTGCAAAGTAAACATATAGAACATAACTTAAATAAAAAATATAACTAATGGGCATCGTGTTTCTCCTATTAGCTGTACATGGTAGATAGTATGACTAAAGCTAGGACAAAGGGCACTACGGCGAGAAAATGAGGTAATACCTGGTGCCTCTTATAAAGCGATTACATCCATCTTTGTCTTTTCCATCCCTTCTCCTGGTGCCCCTCTTCTGTCCTGCTCGCAGCACCCCAGACACAGAGCTTAATTTAAAATATTGTTGACGGGCTTCCCTGGTGGCGCAGTGGTTGAGAGTCCACCTGCCGATGCAGGGGACACGGGTTCG
>NW_006786129.1:384983-392069 GCF_000442215.2 Lipotes vexillifer
CCCCCCCCCGCTATTTATAAGTAATAAAGTAATAGAATTTTAGCTGGGCACATAGCCTCCTGGAGAAAAAAAAATTTTTCCCCAGCTTCCTTTGCAGCTAAGTGTGGCCATATGACTAAGTTCTGGTCAGTGGAATGTAAGTGGAAGTCTTGCATGCAACTTCTGGGAAGTGGGAAGTATCCCTAAAAGGAGTGGTCTTTCTCTGTTCCTTCTAACATTTGCTTAGAATCTAGTCCTGATGGCTGGAGCTCAGGCAGCCATCTGGGACTGTGAGGTGGCATAGAATGGTGAAGTGTGCCAAGATAGCAGAAACACAGGTCCCCGCGTGCCATATCAGTTCTGGGCACATTATGGACACGCTTTTCCCCCTAGCATTTTCCTGCTCAAAATGTGGTCTTGGACCAGCAGAATCAGGATCATGGCAACTTGTTAGAAATGCAAATTCTCAGACCCTATCCCAGACCTACTGAAACAGAAACTCTGGGGGTGGGGCCCAGCCATCTGTGTTTTAACAGGCCCATGGGTGATTCTGATGCACTTTATAATTTAAGAACTGTCGTAGACTATTAAAGTATTTTCCTGTTTTTTTCCTATTAAGGTATTTTCATTGATTTTTCCCCCAAATTATTAAGAAAAAGTATTTAGAACTAGGATACCCTAATACTCCTTCTGTCTTCTATTTTCCCCCACCTAATTTAAGAGGAGATATTATCAACATCAATAAAATTGTGAAAATACATGAATTATGTATGGGTGAGGGCAGGACTCCTTAAAGCATAAAATTTAGACCAAGCAAGAGCAAAACTGGTCTCACAAACTAAAAATGTGCAAGGATAAGCAAGTTGAGTTCATGGAGGACAGTGTGATAGCTAATTGCAGGTGTCAACTTGGCGGGGCCACGGGAGCCCAGATATTCGGTCAGACAGTATTCTGGGTGTGTCTTTGAGAGTGTTTTATTTATTTATTTATTTATTTATTTATTTATTTATGGCTGCGTTGGGTCTTAGTTGCGGCACAGAGGGTCTTTCGTTGCGGCGTACGGGCTCTTCCTTGTGGTGCACGGGCCTCTCTCTAGTTGTGGCGTATGGCCTCCAGAGTGCCTGTGCTCTGTAGTTGTGGCACATGGGTTTAGTTGCCTTGCGGCATGTGGGATCTTAGTTCCCCGGCCAGGGGTCAAACCTGCGTCCCCTGCATTGGAAGGCAGATTCTTAACCACTGAACCACCAGGGAAGTCTCTGAGAGTGTTTTTGGATGAAATTAACATTTGAATTGGTGGACTGAGTGAAGCAGATTGCCCTCTGTGATGTGGGTGGGCCTTACCCAATCAGTTGAAGGCCTGAAGAGAATGAAAAGGCTGACCCTCCTGGGGGTAAGGGGGAACTCCTCCTGTCTGACTGCCTTCTGGCTGGGACATCTGTTTTTTCCTGCTTTTGAACTCAACTGAAACATTGGCTGTCCCTGGGTTTTGAACCTGAAGATGTTCAGACTGGAACTATACCATTGGCTCTCCTGGGTCTCCAGCTTACTGACTAAAGATCTTGGGACTTGTCAGTCTCCATAATCATGTGAGCCAATTCCTGAAAATAAATCTCTGTCTCTCTACACACACACACACACACACACACACACACACACTATTGGTTCTGTTTCTCTGGCGGACCCTGGCTAGTATATCTGGGATGGGCCTGAGATTCTGTATTGTTTGGAAGCTTACAGGTGACCACAGTTTGAATAGCAAGGTTATAAAAGACTTGAACCAGGGAATAAAGATCCCAACAGACTTGAAATATTTCAAACCACAGGAGATCCTTTAAAAAAAAACAAACAACCCACACTTTTTATTTTAGAAGTTTTAAGTTTATAGAAAAGTTGTAGAGATAGTCCAGAGAGTTTTTCATACCCTTTGCCTTGTTTGACCCGTTGCTAAGGTCTTACATTAGTATGATACATTGATCACAACTAATTAGCCAATATTGATAGATTAAAAAAAATACATTTATTTATTTATTTTTGACTGCATTGGGTCTTCATTGCTGCACGCGGGCTTTCTCTAGTTGCTGCGAGCTGGGGCTACTCTTTTTTGTGGTGCGTGGGCTTCTCATTGCGGTGGCTTTTTGCAGAGCATGAGCTCTAGGCGTGGGCTTCAGTAGTTGTGGCATGCGGGCTCAGGAGTTGCGGCGCATGGGCCCAGTTGCTCTGCAGCGTGTGGGATCTTCCCAGTCCAGGGTTCGAACCCATGTCCCTTGCACTGGCAGGTGGATTGCTAACCACTGTGCCACCAGGGAAGTCCCTGATAGATTATTGTTGTTTTTTTTAAAATAAATTTATTTATTTTTGGCTGCATTGGGTCTTTGTTGCTGCACGTGGGCTTTCTCTAGTTGCACTGAGTGGGGGCTACTCTTCGTTGCGGTGCACAGGCACCTCGTTGTGGTGACTTCTCTTGTTGCGGAGCACGGGCTCTAGGCGCGCAGGCTTCAGTAGTTGTGGCTCGTGGGCTTAGTAGTTGTGGTGCACGGGCTTAGTTGCTCCACGGCATGTGGGATCTTCTTGGACCAGGGCTTGAACCTGTGACCCCTGCATTAGCAGGCGGATTCTTAACCACTGCGCGACCAGGGAAGCCCTGATAGATTATTGTTAATGGAAGTTCATACTTTATATTCAGATTTATTTAGTTTTTACCTAATGTTCTTTTTCTGTCCCAGGATTCCATCCAGGATGCCACATTATATTGTATTTAGGCATTGTGTCTCATTGGGCTCCTGTAGACTGACAGTTTCTCAGACCTTCCTTGTTTTTACTGATCTTGAAAGTTTTGTAGAGTACTGGTAGGTTTTGTAGAAAGGCTCCCAATTTGACTTTGTTCGATGTTTTTATTATAATTAGACTGGGGTTATGGGGTTAAAGACCACAGAGGTAAAGTGCCATCCTCATCACATAATTTCAAGGGAATATGCTGTCAACATAACTTATCATCGATGGTTATCACTGGTGGTGTTAAACTTCATCACATGCCTAAGATGGTGTTTGTCAGGTTTTTCCTCAAGTTCCTCTTTTTTTTCCTCTCCCGTTCCATTCTTTTCACTCAGTATGTGCAGCCTATACTTGAGGGGTAGGGACTTTATGCTTCACCTGCTTGAGGGGCAGAATTCTTTTGTATGGGAGAAGTGTCTGTTTTCCACCATTTGTTTATTTTATATATATTTTAAAATTAGGGACTCTAATTTTATTTATTTATTTATTTATTTTTACATTTTTATTTAGTATTGGAGTATAGTTGATTAACAATATTGGGTTAGTTTCAGGTGTACAGCAAAGTGATTCAGTTATACATATACATGTATCTATTCTTTTTCAAATTCTTTTCCCATTTAGGTTATTACAGAGGATTGAGCAGAGTTCCCTGTGCTATACAGTAGGTCCTTGTTGGTTATCAGTTGTTTTTGGCTATGATGTGTGGCTTGCAGTATCTTAGTTCCCCGACCAGGGATTGAACCTGGGTCACGGCAGTGAAAGCACAGAGTCCTAATCACCGGACCTCCAGGGAACTCCCATGGTTATCTGTTTCGAATATAGCAGTGTGTACATGTCAATCCTGAACTCCCAATCTCTCCCTCCCTCCCACCCCCATTTGTTTATTTATTCAATCATTTATTTGTGTTAGTATGGACTCATGATTATTTATCTTATACTTTGGGTTATAATCCAACACTTTGTTATTTATTTTATTGCTCAAATTGTTCCAGCTTTGGTAATTGGGAGCTCTTTCAGTTGGCTCCTGTGCCCCTTTTATATGCCCCTGCTGTGTTTTTTGAGCACTACCTGAGCAATACTTTCTGGTATTACAAGCTGTCCCAGCTCATCCTGTATAGTCTCTGCTCCTGCCATTTCTCCAAGGTGAATGATATTAGAAACCAAGATGGGTGCTGGGTGTACTTCTTGTTGCATTGATTCCAGGCCCAATTTTTTTTTTTTTTTTTTTTTTTTGCGGTTTGCGGGCCTCTCACTGTTGTGGCCTCTCACGTTGCGGAGCACAGGCTCTGTACGCACAGGCCCAGCGGCCATGGCTCACGGGCCCAGCCGCTCCGTGGCACGTGGGATCCTCCCGGACCAGGGCACGAACCCGTGTCCCCTGCATCGGCAGGCAGACTCTCAACCACTGCGCCACCAGGGAAGCCCCAGGCCCAATTTTTTGTTTTTGTTTTCTTTTATAATCTTCTCAAGAGGATTTTTTTTAAAAAGTGTAAGATAACACCTTTTTCTTCCTTATATCTGGCATTTAATTCCTGCTCACTACCATAGAAGATTGTTGTTGATGTTATTTATTTTTTGGTTAGTAATTCCTTTCTTTAACAACACTCTGAACCAGTGCTGTTCAATAGAAATATAATGCAAGACATATATGTCATTTAACATTTTCTAGTAACCTCATTAAAAACTTAAGAAACAAACAAAAAAAGGTGAAATTAACTCTATAATATACATTCTTTAACCCAATATACCAAAAATTTCACCAATTCAATATCTAATCAATATAAAACACTTAATAAGATATGTTACATTCTTTTTTTCAGTGTTAATTCTTCTAAACCTGGTGTGTATTTTATACTTACAGCACATCTTCATTAAGACCAGTCACATTTCAAGTGTTTAATGACCACACGTGGCTTGGGCTACCATTTTGGACAGCACAGTTGTAGACCGTGTGAGGACTTATTTTTTTTCCCACCAAATCCTGTGTTTACATGGGAAAAGAGTGTCTTCTAAGCAGTGCCTAGTTCAAAAGAACCTAGCTGTTTTTTTCCTCTGTAAAATGAAGATAATAATAGAAACAACTATTATTGTTCAACAACTCATAGGGTTATTATGAGGAATAAATAAGGTAATGCATGCAAATCATGGTACATGATGGGTAGTCTCAATATATGTTAGCTATTATCATTTTTATTAAGTTTGTTTTGGAAAATGAGCTTACCCATCTTAAGAACTCCTTTATTTATTTATTTATTTTGAAATGTAGTTCATTTACAATGTTGTGCTAGTTTCTGGTGTACAGCAAAGTGATTCAGTTACACACACACACACACACACACACACACACATATTCTTTTTCATATTCTTTTCCATTACGGTTTATTACAGGATATTGAATATAGTTCCTTTGTTATCTGTTTTATATATAGAAGTTTCTATCTGCTAATCCCAGACTCCCAATTTATCCCTCCCCCCCACCCCCTTTCCCCTTTGGCAACGATAGATTTATTTTCTAAATCTGTGGGTCTGTTTCTGTTTTGTAACTAACTTCACTTGTGTCACATTTTAGATTTCACATATAAGTGATATCATATAATGTTTATCTTTCTCTTTCTGACTTACTTCACCTAGTATGATAATCTCTAGGTCCATCCATGTTGCTGCAAATGGCATTATTTCATTTTTTTTTATGGCTGAGTAGTATTCAATTGTATTTATTTACCACATCTTCTTTATCCATTCGTCAATGGACATTTAGGTTGCTTCCATGTCTTGGCTATTGTAAACAGTGCTGCAATGCATGTATCTTTTCTTTTTCTCTTTCTTTTTTTTTTTTTTTGCGGTACGCGGGCCTCTCACTGTTGTGGCCTCTCCCATTGCAGAGCACAGGCTCCGGATGCGCAGGCTCAGTGCAGTGGGCTCACGGGCCCAGCCGCTCTGCGGCATGTGGGATCCTCCCGGACCGGGGCACGAACCCACGTCCCCTGCATCGGCAGGCGGAGTCTCAACCACTGCGCCACCAGGGAAGCCCCATGTATCTTTTCAAATTATGGTTTTCCCCAGACATATGCCCAGGAGTGGGATTGCTGGGTCATATGGTAGCTCTATTTTTACTTTTTTAAGGAATCTCCATACTGTTCTCCATAGTGGCTGTACCAGTTTACATTCCCACCAACAGTGTAGAGGAACTCCCTTTTGATTTTCCTTATACCTCTTTTAAAACACGTATCACATTCTATCTGGAATTACATGGTTAGTAGTTGGCGACCGGGCCACGAACCCACGTCCCCTGCATCGGCAGGCGGAGTCTCAACCACTGCGCCACCAGGGAAGCCCCATGTATCTTTTCAAATTATGGTTTTCCCCAGACATATGCCCAGGAGTGGGATTGCTGGGTCATATGGTAGCTCTATTTTTACTTTTTTAAGGAATCTCCATACTGTTCTCCATAGTGGCTGTACCAGTTTACATTCCCACCAACAGTGTAGAGGAACTCCCTTTTGATTTTCCTTATACCTCTTTTAAAACACGTATCACATTCTATCTGGAATTACATGGTTAGTAGTTGGCTGTGCAGCTGTTTTAGTTCCTTTTTGTGACTGTAGGTGTCCTAGGAGCTGATACCAAGTCTCATTTATCTCTGTGAGCTGAGAAGTTCCTAACCATGTTTCTTTCACTGTGCTTATCATGTTTCACAGTGCCTTATCATGTTGGCCATGGTGAAACTACCAAGGTGAGAATTTCAAGTAGGTAGGAATATATAGGGATTAAAAAACTCAATGGAGAGACAAATATTTGAATCACTAAATTTAGAAATAAAGTCGGTAAAGGAATTTTTGGATGAACAGTGTGGCCCTATAAAATCATCCTTTCTTTATCCCAGATTTTCCTCTAAAGTAAATAATTATAATCACAAATGATAATTGAGATATAATGGTTATTGAGATTTTTTTTCAATGTTTTAATGTATTTTTTTTCGCCAAACTTGACAGTTGATCATCAGAGAGTTGATTTCTTCAGATTAATTTCAGAATTCTTTGTCATTTTATGGTTTTGAATCTCTAGGATTTAGCAACTCTTTTCTTTAAATTGTGTCATATTATTTTGTATGAAGAAACATTTCACCATTTGGAGACCTTTTCCTCATAGAATTCTGTGAGTTAAATTCCACTAATCATTTTTTTCCTCAAATTATCTTTGTAACTTATATAGAATATTAGTCAAATTATTTGCTCAGAAAATAGAGTTTTGCAAAGGAGAAACACTAAAACTTTAAGTACCACAGATCAGCCTAACTTAAAACAATGACCTAATGTAATTTTTTAAGAAAGAGTG
>NW_006786129.1:392079-408109 GCF_000442215.2 Lipotes vexillifer
AGTGTAAAAATATTTTTAAAAGGATAGGATTGGTAGGAAAATTTCTATTAAGTCTAAGGTTTCTCTCTAATATATTTTGCTTATAATACAGGCATCACAATTCCTGATTTCAAACTTTATTACAAAGCTATAGTAATTGAAACAGTACTGGCATAAAAATGGTTACATAGACCAATGGAACAGAATTGAGAGCCCAGAAATACCCACATTTATAAGGTCAACTAATATTTGACAAGGGTGCCAATAATATTCACTGGGTCAAGGTTAGCGTCTTCAATAACTGGTGTTGGGAAAACTGGACAACTACATGCAGAAGTGTGAAATCGGACCTCTATCTTATATCATTTAAAAAAATCAACTCAAAATGCATTAAAGACTTAAATGGGAGACCTGAAATTGTAAAACCCCTTAGAAGAAAACATAGGAAAAAAGCTCCTTGACATTGGTCATGGCAATGATTTTTTGGATATGACACTCAAAGCACAAGCAACAAAATAAAAAATAAGTGGGCCTACATCAAACTAAAAAGCTTCTGCATAGCAAAAGAAACAATCAGCAGAATAAAAAGAATGGGAGAAAGTATTTGCAAACCATCTGTCTGATAAGGGGTTAATATCCTAACATACATAAAGGAACGCATACAATTCAACAAGATAAAACCAAAATGGTCTGATTAAAAAATGCGTGAAGGACTGGAATAGACTTCTTTTCCAAAGAAGACATATGAATGGCCAAATGGGTACATGAAAAGATGTTCAGCATCACTAATCATCAGGGAAATGCAAATCAAAATCATGAGATATTACCTCACACCTGTTAGAATGGCTATTATCAAAAAGACAAAAGCTAACAAATGGTGGTGCAGCTGTGGAGAAAAGGGGACCCTTGTGCACTGTTGGTGGGAATGTAAACTGGTGCAGCCACTATGGAAAACAGTATGGAGATTCCTCAAGAAATTAAAAATAGAACTACCATATGATCCAGCAGTTCCATTTCTGGATATATATCTGAAGGAAGTGGAGTCACGATCTCAAAGAAATACCTGCACTCCCATGTTCACTGCAGCATTGTTCACAATAGCCAAGATGTGGAAACAACCTAAGTGTCCATTAACAAATGAATGGATAAAGAAAATATGATGGAATATTATTCACCTATATAAAAAATGAAATTTTGCCTTTTGTGACAACATAGATGGACCTCGAGGACATTATGCTAAGTAAAATGTCAGATAGAGAAAGACAAATATTGTATGTTCTCACTTATATGTGAAATCTAAAAAAGCTGAACTCGGAAATAGAGAGTAGGATGCTTGTTGCCAAGGGCTGGGGGTGGGGTGAGGAAAATGGGAGCGATGTCAGTCAAAGGGTACAAACTCCCAGTTACAAGATCAATAAGTTCAAGGGATCTAATGTATAGCATGGTGACTATAATTAACAATACTGTATTATGTATTTGAAAGTTAAGAGAGGAAATCTTAAATGTCATCACCACACTCATGCACACAGAGAGACAATCATATGACGGGACGGAGGTGTTAACTAACCTTACTGTGGTATCATTTTGTAATATATACATGTGTTAGATCATCACAGTGTACACCTTAAAAGCTTACATAAGTTATATGTCAATATCTGAACAAAGCTGGAAAAAATATTTCTCCATTCCCTGGTAAAGTATCACCTACATGTACCTTAGTGCTATCTCTGCATAATATAGGTCTGATACTGTTACCCCTTTAAAAAACCCTTCAATGGTAGCTTATTGCCTAGGTCTTCACGTTTTTGATTGTGTACTCCATCAGTAAAAATTCTGAATATGGACCCAACTTGTGTCTTTATCTTTATAAATTACACACACACATACACACATTACACTCAACAAACACTCAAAATTAAAAAGGATGAGAAAATATAAATACAAATAGATATTCTGTTTTTTTCCTGAATTGGTTTGCATATGCTCCGGAGTGAGTGCACCCCACTTTGGAGGCTACTTGTCTAGAAGATAAAATCCAAATTCTTTGGTGGAGAACACGAGATCCTTACAGACTGGCACCAGTTTCCAGTTATCTTCCACACTTCCTGCACCCGCTTGGTGCTTTACACATTGGACTGCACACCATGTTTTCCTTGTTTGCTTCTTTTGTGCATGGTGAATTCTTATTTGTCCTTAGACTAAAATGTCACCTTTTTAAAAAATCTCTTGACAATCTCTCCTTTTTTCTTGCTCTTGGGTGTGTTGTCCATACCTTTATTATAGCACATAGTGTTATCTAAGACAGTTTATAGTGTGTGAGTCATTCCTTGAGAACAGGAACATTGACTTACTTATCTTCCATTCCAGCTCTAAGCAGACAGAACAGCTTAAGAAATATTTACGGAGCTTCGTATTATGTGTGAGGGCCTGTCCTGGATGCTATGAGAGTGTATGAGATGAATAAACATGATTTCTGCCTCCAAGGAGTTTATAGGTAAAATGTACCTTGAAGGAAATATTTCTTAATTACTGTCCAAGGGAAGTATAAATATTTCTCTAACAATTATGAAAGAGGACATATTTTTGATTTATATTTTCCAGAGAGCCAGTGGTATATGATTAATGTATTTGAGAGGATGAGTGATAATATTTTTAGAAAGGAATTTCAAAAACGAACAGTCTTGGCATACTTTCCCATATCCTGTTTCCTTCAGGCAGCTGTACTGACAGATGTCCTCAGACAGTGATCAAAATATAAACAAAATAAGGCAGGTAAATGTGAACAGTTTTTTGTCATGTTTATGTGAAAGCGTGCATTCAATTATTTTTATAGCAGAGTTTAAATTTCCTCAGTGCTTTTCAACCTAACAATTGAGTAATTATTGTAATATACCCACAGACACGTGGGAATTATAACTATTTTAACTAATGCATGACAATTGAATGAAGTGATTTGTCCAAGATCAGTGAGAGAGCCACTATTACAATTCAGACTTATTGCCTTTTCTAGAATTCAAACCCGAGGATGGTGCTTCTTCATAATTTTCTTGATTTTCTACATCTCCTATGTTACCCTTTTGCATCTTAAAACTTTTGAGTACAATTTGGCTTAGTCTTTGAAGTCATTTCAATGAGAGGTATATAATATGTAAAGTTAGTTGCTGATTATAAATTATATGGCATTTTCTTTGTCGGTTTCCTTTCATTGATTTGCTATAGAGAAGCTGAAAAAGCAGTCACTTAAGAAAGAGATATAAGTAATTTTGCCTCTGTGAAAAGCCTGGAAAAGACCGATATGTAAAATTTAAATACACTGAAAAATTTAGAAGATATGTCGTAGTTTTATCTCTTCAACTTCAGGGAATTTAAAATACATCAATTTTTGCAAATGTTGTGAATTATCAGTGAAGCAGATAGTGAATCAACTGGGGAAATCACACAAGAAGAAGAAACAGGATGACCTTCAGAACTAAGCTAAAACTGCGTGCAAAGCAACTCAAAATCGAATGACTCAGGCAGGTTAGAAGATTAAGGGTCAGATCTGTTCTTCTAACTAGTACGTGAAGCCACAGTGCTGTTGAGTCAGTCCTCCTGATAATCCCTTTCGGTCAGAATTCTCTCCACATATACGTTCCTATTTCCTGACTAATGAAGGATATACTGGCTTAGAAGCTAAATGTTGTTGTTTTATAACAGAAAAAATAATCTGAGATAATGGGATCTGGGTATTAGAAAGTGTTACAACATCACTATAACCTGCTAATTAACACAGCAGCAACTTATTTTTCTGATGGTTGTATTCCTAAAAGTTTTATATAAATTCAACCATATTTAAGATGACACATGAGAGTTTGCTGCTTTTTAGAGAAGCTATGATCAATCCTTTTGTAGAGGGATAGCTGAATTTTCATTCTTTAGGTTCTTTTTTTTTTTTGGCTGCATTGGGTCTTTGTTGCTGTGCGTGGGCTTTCTCTAGTTGTAGCAAGCAGGGGCTACTCTTCATTGAGGTGCGTGGGCTTCTCATTGCAGTGGCTTCTCTTGTTGCAGGACACGGGCTCTAGGTGCACGGGCTTCAGTAGTTGCAGCTTGTGGACTCAGTAGTTATGACTCGTGGGCTTAGTTGCTCCGTGGCATGTAGGATCTTCCCAGACCAGGGCTTGAACCACTGTCCCCTACGTTGGCAGGTGGATTCTTAACCACTGTGCCACCAGAGAAGTCCCAGGTATTCTTTTTTTAGTGTTGGGGGTAGGAGTTTATTAATTAATTAATTTATTTTTGCTGTGTTAGGTCTTCGTTTCTGTGTGAGGGCTTTCTCTAGTTGTGGCAAGCGGGGGCCACTCTTCATCGCGGTGCGCGGGCCTCTCTCTATCATGGCTTCTCTTGTCACGGAGCACAGGCTCCAGACGCGCAGGCTCAATAGTTGTGGCTCACGGGCCTAGTTGCTCCGCGGCATGTGGGATCTTCCCAGACCAGGGCTCGAACTCGTGTCCCCTGCCTTAGCAGGCAGGTTCTCAACCACTGTGCCACCAGGGAAGCCACTAGGGAAGCCCCCAGGTATTCTTTTTAATAGGACACATTTATAGTTGTTTTCTGTACCAGTAATTTAAGTAAAAAGAAAAGTGCAGTTATGTTGAGCTTATCTTTCTAATAGAGTTCCTCAGGAATAAAAACCGCAATCTTACAACTCACTAGTTAGGATGCTAATGAAACACAATATTAAAATTTAATCCTTTCTGTGTTTAAAAAATTCCATCAGAACTGGTTACATCAGTTGGTGAGGTGATACCAGTCTCCATCAATAGACCCCTGTAGACAAACCAAAGTTTGTCTACAAACAAGCAAGCATCAAAGGACAGAAATCCAAACAACTAAAGCAAAACTGAAACTCAGAATTTTAGTGATTGATTAATCCCTCCAACTCCAAGTAAAAACCAATATCAAGATACATAATTAATAATGCTATGTAGTGACATCCTTACATATAAATGAAAGCAGTCAATGTAGGTCACAGTTTTAACTTACAAGATGTGGCTATAAAATAACGAGATTGTATGAAGGAGTGAAGAAATGGCTCTTAATAGAGTTTTACAAAGAAAGTTCCAAAAGTATTTTGAGGGATAGAGAATTGGAGAAAAGGTATTTAATCTGATAAAACTTGTGTTCTCTTTTACATTTGAAAAAAAAAATCCCAATAGTCTATTGTTTTATTGTCACACTGTTGTCTCTCAAGTAGCCAAGCTGACAGCTAAGCCACAGTGATGTCCGCAGAGGTGGACCCCATACAACGCTTTCTGTGGAGAAGAATATCAGTGAGTTGATAGGAAGACACGGTCTTTTATTGGGACTGCAAAGGTGGAGCTGTAGGGAGGACTTATCTGAGGGAGAAGAGATGATCAGATTAAGGTCAAAAACTAAGGTTATTAACCTCCTAAAATAACTCTGCGCCAACAGTGCTTGTGTGCTGCAACTCATGCGGTAAAACCCCCCCATTACCACTTTGATCCAATGTAACAGGATACACTGGACTCAGTACCTGTTATGTGTCAGGCACCGTGGTAAGCACTTATGCATATTATTTAATTCTGAAAGCATCTATAGGTCTAGGTATCATTGTTCTCACTTCATAACTAAGGAAACCTGAACTCAGAGAGAGTGACATTGCTTAAGCACAAAGATTGGAATGTGTCAGTTTCCTGTCTGGGCCTGACCCGGCTCAGCTTTCAAGATCAAGGGTGTTCGGGGTGGTATGGTTGTAGAGAGAATGTATGTCTGTCTTACTCCAAATCCCATGTTCCTTCCATGCTGCTATCCAGTAGATCACCTATGTAATTCTTCATTCACAGGGTGCTAAAGTTTCCTTGGCTTGGGTGTTAGTGCATTATCTGAACCCACCATCAATGGGAAGGGTCTGAGGATGAGGGGTAATTGGTGTGCTAGAGAGTGCATAGGGTTAGCACTAAGGAGGCCAGATTCCATCAAGTCCAAGGGGCTGGCAAAGGGAACTCCAAGAGGGTTAGAAGGCAGGTAGACACAGGATGCCAAAAAACAAGGATAAAAGAGTTTTTGATGACACTTCGTCTTAAAACACACCAAATGGCCCAGGAAGGACAATTTGGAAAACAAAACTCAGTCTACACTTGGCGGGCTGTCCAAAAGTGGTGCAGGTTTGGACTGGGGTAGGGTGCCTGGCTGCTGACCTCATTACTTCTGAGAGCTTTCATTGTGTTTCAGTCATCGTTTTCCTTATTGGCATTTTCTGATTACTTAGGCATAGGAATGAGTAAATAAAATGATGCACGTTTAAAAAAATGAACGCTATCCTACCTTTCTAAAGCTTGGAAGAGACTTTCAAGGATAGCTTCAGTTGTGTCTGAGTAATTGTTGGCTTTTTTCTGATTACTTAGGCAAGGGAATGTATAAATTGAGCACTATGATGCAGGTTTAAGGAAGTTACTCTACTTTTGTATTAGACTGCCAATACATTAAGCTTGAAAATGAATTCCAGTTACTGCTTAGCTAAGACTCAGTCGTCCCCATACAGTCCCACTTCATGGCTGTGCAGCAGGTAGTCCTAAACTGAAAACCCAGCCTACGTTCTAATCTACCTTGTTATGCCCTTTGGTCATGAGGGAAACAGATAAGCACAATCCTTAAAAAACATTTCAAAGTACGTGACTTAGAATAAATGTTTCTTTATGAAAAATTTCAAACATGCATTAAAGTAGAGAATAGAATAATAAACTACTATTGACAATTAACTTGATTCTGATGATTATCAGTATTTTGCGATGTTTGATTCATTTATCTCCCATTCAACTAATTTGTGTCACCCTGGTCCCCCCCTTACTCCATAGCCATCACCAGACTATTTTAAACCAATTACCAGACATCATTTCATACATTTCAGGTAAAAGGTTAAAAAATGATGATGCTGGGACTTCCCAGGCGGTGCAGTGGTTAAGAATCTGCCTGCCAATGCATAGGACACGAGTTCGAGCCCTGGTCCGGGAAGATCCCACATGATGTGGAGCAACTAAGCCCGTGTGCCACAACTACTGAGCCTGCATGCCACAACTACTGAAGCCCACATGCTTAGAGCCCGTGATCCACCACTAGAGAAGCCACTGCAATGAGAAGGCTGCACACCACAATGAAGACCCAATGTGGTCAAAAATAAATAAATTTATTGAAAAAACCCCCCAAAACCAAAACAAACAAACAAAAAAACCGTTAAAAAATGATGATGCCATTATCACACCAAAAGCACAATATTCCAATAATAATATCATCTAATACTCATCCATATATAAATTCTCCCAGTTGTCTTTTTCCCAAATAGGTTAAACTAAAATTGGTTGTCTCCATAGATCAATGGCATAGAATAGAGAGCCCAGAAATAAATCCACGCACCTATGGTCAGTTAATCTAACACAAAGGAAGCAAGAATATACAGTGGGAAAAAGACAGTCTCTTCAACAAGTGGTGCTGGGAAAGCTGGACAGCTACATGGAAATCAATGAAATTAGAACACTCCCTCAAACCATATACAAAAATAAACTCAAACTTGTTTAAAGACGTAAATGTAACACATGACTCCATAAAACTCCTAGAAGAGAACAGAGGCAGAACACTCATTGACATAAATTGTAGCAATATTTTTTTGGATCAGTTTCCCAAGGCAAAACCCCCCCAAAATAAACAAATGGGATCTAATCAAAGTTAAGCTTTTGCACAGCAAAGGAAACCATAAACAAGAAGAAACAACCTATGTAATGGGAGAAAATATTTGCAAACGATACAACAGACAAGGGGCTAAGATCGAAGATATACAAAGAACTCATACAGCTCAATATCAAAAAACCAAACAACCCAATCACAAAATAGGCAGAAGACCTAAATAGACATTTTTCCAAAGAAGACATACAGATGACTAACAGGTACATGAAAAGATGCTCATCATTATTAACTATTAGAAAAATGCAAATCAAAACTACAATGAGGTATCACCTCACACCAATCAGCATGGCTATCATCAAAAAGTCTACAAATAATATGGGACTTCCCTGGTGGTCCAGTGGTTAGGGCTCTGCACTTTCACTGCCATGGGCCCGAGTTCAATCCTTGGTCACGGAACTAAGATCCCACAAGCTGTACAGTGCAGCCAAAAAAAATTTTTTTAATTAAAAAAAATTAAAAAAGAACAAAATAATGCCATTTGCAGCAACATGGATGGACCTAGAGATTGTCATATTGAGTGAAGTAAGCCAGACAGAGGAAGACAAATATCATATGATATTGCTTATATGTGGCATCTTAAAAAATGGTACAAATGAACCTATTTACAAAATAGAAATAGAGTCACAGATGTAGAAAACAAACTATGGTTACCAAGGGGGTGGGGGTGGGGCAGGGATAAATTAGGAGATTGTTATTGACAGATACATACTACCATATATAAAATAGATAATCAACCAGGACCTACTGTATAGCACAGGGAACTCTACTCAATACTCTGTAAAGACCTACATGGGAATAGAATCTAAAATTGCTAGTGGATCCAGCAATTCCACCCACATATATATGGGTATATATCTGGAAAAAACAAAAACTCTATTTAGAAAAATACATGCACCTGAGTGTTCACTGCAGCACTATTTACAACAGCCAAGACACGGAAGCAACCCAAGTGCCCATCAACAGACGATTGGCTTAAGAATATGTGGCATATACGTATATACATATATGTATATGCCACATATATATTCCATTATATATAATGGAATATTACTCAGCCATATGAAAGAATGAAATATTGCCGTTTGCAGCAACATGGATGGACCCAGAGAATATTGTGGTTAGTGAAATAAGTCAGACAGAGAAAGACAAACACTGTATCACTTATATCACTTATATGTGGAACCTAAAAAAATAATACAAATGAAGCTATAAACAAAATAGAAACAGACTCACAGACATAGAAAACAAACATCGTTACCAAACAGGATTGGGGTGGAGAGGTGGGGAGGGACAAATTAGGAGTATGGGATTAACAGATATAAGCTATCATACATAAAATAGATAAGCATCAAGGATTCACTGTATAGCACAGGGAATTACACCCCATATCTTGTAATAACCTATAATGGAATATATAATTTACAAAAAAGTACACTGAATTACTATGTTGTACACCTGAAACTAACACAATATTGTAAATCAACGATACTTAAATAAAAAAATTAAGAACACAAAAAATAAAAATTGGTTGTCTCATTTAGGAAATTAATAGATTTTATTTCTTAGAGCATTTTTAGCTTTACAGAAAAATTGAACAGAACACATAGACAGTTCCCATATTACCTCCCCTCATGCCCAGTTTCCCCTATTATTAACATCTTGCACTGGTGCATTGATGTTGTACATTTGTTATAATTGATGAACCAATACTGATGTATTACTATTAACTAAAGTTCATAGTTTACATTAGGGTTCGCTGTTAGTACTGTACAGTTCCGTGGGTTTTGCCAAATTATAATGTCATATATCCACCATTATAGTATCATACAGAACGATATCTCTGCCCTAAAAATCCCTTGCGCTCCACACATCTCTTCATCCTTGCTCTTCCCCAAATCTTGGCAAAAAATGATCTTTTTATTGTTTCTATAGTTTTTTCCTTTTCCAGAATGCCATGTAGTTGGAATCATATAGTACGTAGCCTTTTCATGATGGCTTCTTTCACTTAGCAATAAGCATTTAAGGTACCTTCATATCTTTTCATGACTTTTTATTTTCTTTTCATGACTCGATAGTGCATTTCTTTTCATCAGTGAATACCATTCCAGTGTATGGCTTTGTTTATCCATTTACATATTGAGGGGCATCCTGGTTGCTTCCAAGTTTTGGCACTTATGCATAAAGCAGGTTTTTGTGTGGACTTAAGTTTTCAACTCATTTGGGTAAATGCCTCAGAGCATGATTGTTGGATCATATGGTAAGAGTATATTTAGTTTTGTAAGAAATCACTGAACAACAGAAAATACTCTGAGGTGGCGGCACCGTTCTACATTCTCACCAGTACTGAATGAGAGTTCCAGTTGCTCTGTATCCTTCCCAGCATTCGGTGGTGTCAGTGTTCTGGAGTTTACTCATTCTAATAGGTGTGTAGTGGTATCTCATTGTTGTTTGTTTGTTTATTATTTATTTATTTATTATTGGAGTATAGTTGATTTACAATATTGCGTGTGTCAGTTTCTGCTGTACAGCAAAGTGAATCAGTTATACATATACATATATCCACTCTTTTTTTTTAGATTCTTTTCCCATATGGGTCATTACAGAGATTTGAGTAGAGTTCCCTGTTCTATACAGCAGGTTCTTATTAGTTATCTATTTTATATATAGTTGTGTGTATATGTCAGTCCCAGTCTCCCAATATATCCCTCCCCTCCTTACCCCCTGGTAACCATAAGCTTGTTTTATACATCCTTGGCTCTACTTCTGTTTTTTAAATAACTTCATTTGTACCCCCTTTTTTTAGATTCCACATATAAGCAATGTCAGATGATATTTGTCTTTCTGTGTCTGACTTACTTCACTCAGTATGACAATCTCTGTGTCCATTTATGTTGCTGCAAATGGCATTATTTTGTTCTTTTTTATGGCTGAGTAATATTCCATTGTGTGTGTGTGTGTATATATATATATATATATATATACCATATCTTCTATGACAAAGGAGGCAAGAATATACAATGGAGAATAGACAGCCTTTTCAATAAGTGGTGCTGGGAAAACTGGACAGCTACATGTAAAAGAATGAAATTAGAACACTCCCTAACACCATACACAAAAATAAACTCAAAATGGATTAAAGACCTAAATGTAAGGCCAGTTACTATAAAACTCTTAGAGGAAAACATAGGCAGAACACTCTTTGACATAAACTGCAGCAAGATCCTTTTTGATCCACCTCCTAGAGTAATGAAAATAAAGACAAAAATAAACAAATGGGATCTAATTAAACTTAAAAGCTTTTGCACAGCAAAGGAAACCATAAACAACACGAAAAGACAACCCTCAGAATGGGAGAAAATATTTGCAAATGAAGCAGCCAACAAGGGATTAATTTCCAAAATATACAAACAGTTCATGCAGCTTAATATAAAAAAAATAACCCAATCAAAAAAAAAATTGGTGGAAGATCTAAATAGACATTTCTCTCACTGCTTAGATTTGCAATTCCTTAATGTCATATGATATTGAGCATTCCAAGTCTCTTTTTTTTTTTTTTTTCTGCGGTATGTGGGCCTCTCACTGCTGCGGCCTCTCCCGTTGCGGAGCACAGGCTCCGGATGCGCAGGCTCAGCGGCCGTGGCTCACGGGCCCAGCTGCTCTGCGGCACGTGGGATCTTCCCGGACCGGGGCACGAACCCGTGTCCCCTGCATCGGCAGGCGGACTCCGAACCACTGCACCACCAGGGAAGCCCTCCAAGTCTCTTTTAATCTGTAACAGTTTTATACCTTTTCCCCCTTGCCATGCCATTTATTTGTTAAAGAAACCAGACCATTTATGTTGTAGAATTTTCACATTCTGGCAGAATCATGATGTGTGAAGTACATATGCCTTTTGGATATAAGTTTAGTTTCATCTTCATATTTGAAAGAGAACAAACACAAAAGATCCTATTGGATGGAAATACCTTAAGATTCTGCTATATTTTACATACTGACAGTTCAATTTAATGTTTTAAAATATAATGCCTACAAGGGATAGACAGGCATTATGTTCTTTTGGAATCCCTCACACATTTCAGATGACAGTTTTCTTTTTGTATAATTTATCTGATTTTATATTAACTGCTAGGGTTAAAAAAACCTCTGGCCAATGCAGAGTTCAGGCTTTTCAATTCTTTTCAATGGGGTCTGTTTCTAGGCCTTTTAGTGCATGTCAAAAGACATTTTGAAAATATAACTTTCTAAAAATGATCTAGGCCCAGTATCCATTTTGGAGAAGCCATGTTGTAGCTCTCTTCAGGAATAATGAGAACTCAAGGGAAATGTCTGATTTACAATAGATTCAAGGGGGTTCTATCAAAGCATCTTACTTTCTGGCTTACGGTTGATGTCTTGGCCTTGATATTTCCTGTCCCTTGAAGCAACAATGTCTCTTGACAAATAGAATTTTTTTTAAAGTGAAGGGTCTGCAGCCCTATGGCTTATTACTCTTTAATTTCTGTGTTTTAAACAGTAATGTGGAAGGTATTGTCAGTGTTGTTGGTGATCTTTGGACCTACGTACATAACAGATCGAAAACTGAGTTATTAAGGAGCAGATTTCTTGTGTTTTTAAAAAATACACATTTTATTTGTTTGGAAGCAACAAACTACTTTAAAAAATAAGGATTTCATTTAGTGAAGACCATAAAACATAATGCACATTGTTATCACTAAACTTCCTGTGTCGTATATATTTTTGGGGGTTGACAAATTTTTATCGAGATGTATTTCTGGAAACTATCCTTCAGTCTAGGCAAAACTGCTCGTGCTGTTCAGACCCACTCCTACACGTAAGGGGGTCTCTTAAGTTCTTTAACCCGTTGCAAATGAGGGAATCAGTGCAGTCTGCTGTCTCCTAACTAGGGTTGATGTATATTAATTAATTAATTAACGATTTAATCATTCAGCCCTTGCGTAAGTTCAAAAGGTTATGAAAGTAGTGCCAAAGCATTTAGTACAGATAAATACTTGAGACTTTAGTGTTGTCTAAGGAAGCTCTGCATTTCTATAACTGGATCCTTACTTGGGAGTGAATGGAATTGCTGGAGATAGTTTCAGCTGTCCTGAGGGGACAAGATCACACTAGCAATTATCTCCTCAAACTTTAGAAACCTTTAAAACTTTCTGACAGGAGCTGGGGAAAGGCAGAGAAAAGATAAATCTTTTATTTTCTAATAGTTCATTATAAACCCAATATGTGTGAAAACCAACAATCTGGGTCACCTGAAAACAGACTTTGGAAACTCACTAGCATTTCATTTTATTTTCCACAGTAATCAATGGAACAACAGATGTTAGTTTCTGGTTATGGCTCTAACTGTAGATTTTTGATGTATTCTTCTTGGCTTTTTTAAAAAGTTGTAGTGAGCTTACAATAATTTACAATTGATATTTTTATCCCCTGTAGAATGGGATTAACAGCTGTCTTCAATTTTATAGCTACTACAGTTTATTCTGTGCTAGGTTCTTTTCCTCATTTAACCCTTATGGCCGCCCTCCAAGGTATTATATCCACTTGACAGACAAGGACCTTGAGGCTTGGAGATGTAAGCAATTTACTCAAGGATATAGATGGTAAGGTGTAGGGGATCTTGACCAATTCACAAGTTTTTATTCAAAGTTTAAGTAACATACAAGATGGCAACATTCCTGGAGCATTGTAGTGTCCCAGGAATGTTTATTTGCTTCCTTTCTTTCCCCCTTAGATCATGGAGAGGAGAGACGCCCCCTTAGTGTGTGGTTTCCTCTTCCACTCTTTTTTTTTTTTTTTTTTTTTTGCGGTACGCGGGCCTCTCACTGCTGTGGCCTCTCCCGTTGCGGAGCACAGGCTCTGGACGCGCAGGCTCAGCGGCCATGGCTCACGGGCCCAGCCGCTCCGCAGCATGTGGGATCTTCCCGGACCGGGGCACGAACCCGTGTCCCCTGCATCGGCAGGCGGACTCTCAACCACTGCGCCACCAGGGAAGCCCCAAGCTGGGGCTTTTGATGGTCCATTTCTATGAAATTTAAGCAAGTGACATTGAAACACTTGTCTTAAGTACACTCCTAATTATAACAGATATAAGAATTACATTTCTTATCTTTTCATAAGAATTTTTATCAGTAATTTTTTTGCCATTGTCACTTTGTAACAGGAACGTTTACTTTCCTCTCCTCCTCCGTTTGATCCAGAAAGCATTTACTCTGAGGCACAGAAAAAGATAAGGTCATACTATTCAGATCCTGTGGTGATACCAGTAACACGTTGCATCAATTGTTATGACCATTAGGTGGCAGGCTGATGCAGAATGACATCGCCCTGGGAAACTGGACAGTACTCGATGTCTGTCTGGCTTCTTCTCTGGCCAGAGGGGCAAGTAGGCTTTTCCTGGATTCAGAATGCAAGCTGGGTGAATTCAAGCCTCTGTCGCCTTATGGACCTATCACCCCAATTACCATTCCTCCTCATTTCTGCTTTTAGGCCTTCAAACACAAAAGACTAAGCATCCTATTCCAGGTAATAGAGTTATTTCCATACTATCGTGATGTGACCCTAGGACCCTCTTAAATAGACATCTAGAACTCAGAGGGGTCACACTCTAAAATTTTGAGTCCTGTAAAGAAAATTTAAAAAACACCAAAGAGGGCTTCCCTGGTGGCGCAGTGGTTGAGAGTCCGCCTGCCGATGCAGGGGACACGGGTTCGTGACCCGGTCCGGGAGGATCCCACATGCCGCGGAGCGGCTGGGCCCGTGAGCCATGGCCGCTGAGCCTGCGTGTCCGGAGCCTGTGCTCTGCAACGAGAGAGGCCACAACAGTGGGAGGCCCGTGTACCGCAAAAAACAAAACAAAACAAAAACATAAACAAAAACAAACACAAAAAACACCAAAGAGGACTTCCTTGGTGGTGCAGTGGTTAAGAATCCGCCTGCCAATGCAGGGGACAAGGGTTTGAGCCCTGGTCGGGGAAGATCCCACATGCCGCAGAGCAACTAAGCCCATGCGACGCAACTACTGAACCTGCGCTCTAGAGCCCATGAGCCACAACTACTGAGCCCACGCACCACAACTACTGAAGCCCGCACGCCTAGAGCCCGTGCTCCACAACAAAGAGAAGCCACCGCAGTGAGAAGCCCGCGCACCGCAACGAAGAGTAGCCCCCGCTCGCTGCAACTAGAGAAAGCCCGCGCGCAGCAACGAAGACCCAACGCAGTCAAAATAAATAAATAAATTTATAAAGAAACAACAACAACAAAAACACCAAAGAACCCAGGAGTGGTGATGGGAATTTACAAACAGAAGGGTTTATTAACTACAGTCCCTGGAGAGACATAACTCGACAAAATTACCTCCTTCTTCAGTGGTTATGAGAAGTCAAAAAGTTTCAGTCTAAATTGGCTGTCAGGGCTCCACCGCTGGTGGGGATCCAGGTCTTTTCTCTCTCACTGTACTCTTTCCTGCTCTGAAGTGGTAGTGCCTACTGGCACTCAGTGTCTCAACCAAAACAAAGCAACTTTGTCCCCATGTTCCTTCAGATTTGACAAAGTCTAGTTTTTGCTCAAACCTGTCTGTATTAAATGACCTCCACGGGAGTGATGTTTTTGTCTGGTTCAGTTACTGCCTCTGATGCCTGAGTTACTCCAGACCCCGTGCTACCTTCCTCACTCCACCTCAGCTCCATTTTCAGACCCTACATGTGGCTCTAGTGCTAGCACGTCCCCTGGGGCGTTCCAGCTTGTATCCTTGCTCAGAATTCCAGCTCTGCCTTGTTAGTCCTATCACCACGTTACTGATTAGGCTCTATTACTACCACCTGAACTTCTTGCCTATACTATTCTAAACCTGTTTCAAGGCTCTGATGCTGTCACCATCAAGTCAGTTAAACTCTACTTTTTCATGTCCCTGTGGTTGCTTGATGGAAACTAATTATAATTGTCCCGCAGTTCCATTGGGGATCGGTTCCAGGCACCCCCATATCAAAATCTGGGGATGCCTTTATATAAATGGCATAGTATTTGCATATAACCTATGTACATCCTCCCTTATATACATTAAATCACTTCTAGATTACTTACAATACCCAATACAATATAAATATTATGTACATAGTTGTAAATACAATGTACTACCTATTAAGTAGTTGCCAGTTCCTGGCAAATTCATGTTTTGTGTTTTGGAACTTTCTGGAAAATATTTTTTCCAGTATTTTCAATCTGTGGTTGGTTGAATATGTGGGTGCAGAACTTGCAGATATGGAGGGCCAACTTAAAAATACTTTTTTTTTTTTTTTTTTTG
>NW_006786129.1:408119-420478 GCF_000442215.2 Lipotes vexillifer
AGCACAGGCTCCAGACGCGCAGGCCCAGCGGCCATGGCTCACGGGCCCAGCCGCTCCGCCGCACGCGGGATCCTCCCCGACTGGGGCGTGAACCCGCGTCCCCTGCATCGGCAGGCGGACTCCCAACCACTGCGCCACCAGGGAAGCCCCAAAATACTTTTTAAAAATTGAAATATAGTTGATTTACCATGTTGTGAGAGTTTCAGGTGTAGGGGGAACAACTTTTAATAGAAAATTCAAGAGATTCTCCAGAAAACTCTTGGAACTAGTAAGAGTTTTGCAGGGTTGGTGAATCCAAGATCAACATACAAAAATTAATTGTATTTTTTATACCATCAGTAATGCATTAGATAATGCAATTTCTTATTTTTTTAATTTTTTCACATCTTTATTGGAGTATAATTGCTTTACAATGTTGTGTTAGTTTCCGCTGTACAACAAAGTGAATCAGCTATATGCATATGTATATCCCCATATCCCCTCCCTCTTGAGACTCCCTCCCACCCTCCTATCCCTCCCCTCTAGATGGTCACAAAGCATGGAGCTGATCTCCCCATGCTATGCAGCAGCTGCCCACTAGCCAACCATTTCACATTTGGGAGTGTATATATGTTAATGCTACTCTCTCACTTTGTCCCAGCTTCCCCTTCCTCCCCTATGTCCTCAAGTCTGTCCTTTACGTCTGCGTCTTTACTCCTGCCCTATCACTAGGTTCATCAGTACAGTTCTTTTAGATTCCATATATGCATTATCATACGATATTTGTTTTTCTCTTTCTGACTTACTTCACTCTGTATGACAGACTCTAGGTCCATCCACCTCACTACAAATAACTCAATTTCGTTCCTCTTTATGGCTGAGTAATATTCCATTGTATACATGTGCCACATCTTCTTCATCCATCCATCTGTCAATGGACATTTAGGTTGCTTCCATGTCCTGGTTATTGTAAACAGTGCTGCAATGAACATTGTGGTACATGTATCTTTTTGAATTATGGTTTTCTCAGGGTATATGCCCAGTAGTGGGATTGCTGGGTCATATGGTAGCTCTATTTTAGGTTTTTTAAGGAACCTCCATACTGTTCTCCACAGTGGCTGTATCAACTTACATTCCCACCAACAGTGCAGGAGGGTTCCCTTTTCTTCACACTCTCTCCAGCATTTATTGTTTCTAGATATTTTGATGATGGCTATTCTGACCAGTGTGAGGTGATACCTCATTTTCATAATATTGATTCTTCCAATCCAGGAGCATGGTATATCTCTCCAACTGTTTATGTCATCTTTGATTTCTTTCACCAGTGTTTTATAGTTTTCTGAGTACAGGTCTTTTGCCTCCTTAGGTAGGTTTATTCCTAGGTATTTTATTTTTTGTTGCGATGGTAAATGGGATTGTTTCCTTAATTTCTCTTTCTGATCTTTTGTTGTTAGTGTATAGGAATGCAAGAGATTTCTGTGCATTAATTTTGTATCCTGAAGGAAAACTTGAAGGGTATCCTGAAACCTTACCAAATTCATAGATTAGTTTTCTGGTGGCACCTTTAAGATTTTCTACGTGTAGTATCAAGTCATCAGCAAACAGTTATGGTTTTACTTCTTCTTTTCCAATTTGTATTCCTTTTATTTCTTTTTCTTCCCAGATGCCGTGGCTAGAACTTCCAAAACTATGTTGAATAATAGTGGTGAGAATGGACATCCTTGTCTTGTTCCTGATCTTAGAGGAAATGCTTTCAGTTTTTCACCATTGAGCATGATGTTTGCTGTATATGGCCTTTATTATGTTGAGGTATGTTCCCTCTATGCCCACTTTTGGAGAGTTTTTATTATAAATGGGTGTTGAATTTAATATTATTTATAGTAAAATATACATAACATAAAATTTGCCACTTTAACCACTTTTAAGTGTACCGTCCTGTGGCATTAAATACTTTCATACTGTTGTGTAACCATCACCACCATCCATCTCTAGAAATTTTTAATCTTCTCAAACTGAAACTCCCTACCCATTAAACAACAAATCTCCATGCTCCACTGTCCCCAGCCCCTGGCAACCACCAGTAAAATGTACTTTCTATCTCTATGAATTTGACTACTCTGGGTACCTCAAATAAATGGAATCACACAATATTTGTCCTGTTGTGACTTATTTCACTTAGCATAATGCTACCAAGGTTCAAAAATGTTGCAGCACATGTCAGAATTTCCTTTCTGAATAATATCCCAGTTGTACAAATATGTCACATTTTGTTTATCCATTAATTCATCAAGGAACACTTACATTGCATTCCCCTTTTGGCTATTATGAATAATGCTTCTACGAACAAGGGTGTACAAATATATGTTCGAGTCCCTTCTTTCAGTTGTTTTGGGTGTGTACCCAAAAGTGGAATTGCTGAATCATATGGTAATTCTATGTTTAATTTTTTGAGGAACTGCCATGCGGCTTTTCACCATGGCTGTACCATTTAACATTCCTACCAGCAATACACAAGTTTCAATTTCTCCACACCCTTTCTAATGCTTATTATTTTCTGTGGTTTATTTATTTATTTATTTGATAATAGCTATCCTAATGGGTCTGAATTGGTTCCTGTATTGTTTTTTTTTTTTTTCTGCTGTACGCGGACCTCTCACTGTTGTGTGGCCTCTCCCGTCGCGGAGCACAGGCTCTGGACGCCCAGGCCCAGCGGCCATGGCTCACGGGCCCAGCTGCTCCGTGGCATGTGGGATCTTCCCGGACCAGGGCACGAACCCGCGTCTCCTGCATCGGCAGGCAGACTCTCAACCACTGCGCCTCCAGGGGAGCCCCTCCTGTATTGTTTTGAAGCAAATCCCAGACATCATAAATTTCACCCACAATTATTTCAGTATGTATGTCTAAAAGATAAAAACCCTTTCAGAAAGTATAACTCCAGCCTAAAGAATTAATAAAAATTCTTTAATATCATCAAACACCCAATCAGTATGCACAATTTCAACTGTTTAGAAATGGAACAATCCTTTATCCAGGGTTCTGTTTGGATCAGGAGCCAAATATATTCATACATTGCTACTAATTGTTGTCTTTTAAGTCTCTTTAAACTTATAGTTTCAGATATGGTCCCCCAGCTGCAGTGTTGGTACAGCCATGTCTCACCAGGAACTCTGGTCTCAAGTGCCAGAGTCAAGGCCTCTGCACTCAGTACCCTGTGAACAAGTGAAACTACACTAAGCACAAAGGAAAAGAAAAAAAGGCTGGGGATAAGGCCTGAGCTCCTGTGGTGGGAACGCCTAGTGCAAGCCACTGGACTAGCAGAGAACTTTAGGCCCCAGGGAATATTAATGTGTGAGCTCTCCTCGTCTCTGTGCCAAGACCCGACTCCACCCTACTGCCTGCAAACTCTAGTGCTGGACGCCTTCGGCCAAACAAGCAGTGAGACAGGAACACAGCTCCACCCATCAAAAAAAATTAGATGACAAAAAATATGGTAGAGATCAAGGAGCAAGGTAAAAACCCAAAGGACTAAATAAATGAAGAGGAAATAAGCAACCTACCAGAAAAAGAATTCAGAGTAATGATAGTAAAGATGATCAAAAATCTTGGAAATCGAATGGAGGCACAGATTGAGAAAATACAAGAAATGTTTAACAAAGACCCAGAAGAACCAAAGAACAAACAACCAGTGATGAACAACACAATAGCTGAAATGAAAAATACAGTAGAAGGAATCAGTAGCAGAATAACTGAGGCAGAAGAACGGATAAGTGACCCGGAAGACAGAATGGTGGAATTCACTGCTGTGGAACAGAATAAAGAAAAAAGAATGAAAATAAATGCGGACTGTGTCAGAGACCTCTGGGACAACATTAAACGTGCCAACATTCAAATTATAGGGGTCCCAGAGGAAGTAGAGAAACAAAAAGGGTCTGAGAAAACATTTGAAGAGATTATAGTCGAAAACTTCTCTAACATGGGAAAGGCAATAGCCACCCAAGTCCAGTAAGTGCAGCAAGTCCCATATGGGATAAACCCAAGGAGAAACATGCTGAGACACATATTAATCAAACTAACTAAAATTAAATTCAAAGAAAAAATATTAAAAGCAGCAAGGGAAAAGCAAAAAATAACACACAGTAGAATCCCCATAAGGCTATCAGCTGATTTTTCAGCGAAACTCTGCAGGCTAGAAGAGAGTGGCAGGATATATTTAAAGTGATGAAAGGGAAAAACCTACCACCAGGATTACTCTACCCAGCAAGGATCGCATTCAGATTCGAAGGAGAAATCAAAAGCTTTACAGACAAGCAAAAGCTAAGAGAATTCAGCACCACAAACCAGCTTTACAACAAATGCTAAAGGAACTTCTCTCAGTGGGAAACTCGAGAGAAGAAAAAGACCCACAAAACAAACCCAAAACAATTAAGACAATGGTAATAGGAACATACATATTGATAATCAACTTGAATGTAAATGTATTAAATGCTCCAACCAAAAGACACAGACTGGCTGAATGGATACAAAAACAAGACCTGTATATATGCTGTCTACAAGAGACCCACTTTAGACCTAGGGATGCATACAGACTGAAAGTGAGGGGGTGGAAAAAGATATTCCATGCAACTGGGAATCACAAGAAATCTGGAGTAGCAATAGTCATATCAGATAAAATAGACTTTAAAATAAAGAATGTTACAAGAGACAAGGAAGAACACTGCATAATGATCAAGGGATCAATCCAAGAAGAAGAAATAACAATTATAAATATTTAGGCACCCAATATGGGAGCACCTCAATACATAAGGCAAATGCTAACATTTGCCTGGGAAATTGACAGTAACCCAATAATAGAGGGGGACTTTAACATCCCACTTACACCAATGGACAGATCATCCAGACAGAAAATAAATATGGAAACACAAGCTTTAAATGACACAATAGACCAGGTAGACTTAATTTATATTTATAGGACATTCTACCTGAAAGCAGCAGAATACACTTTTTTCTCAAGTGCACACAGAACATTCTCCTGGATAGATCACATCCTGGGTCACAAATCAAGCCTTGGAAAATTTAAGAAAATTGAAATCATGTGAAGCAACTTTTCCAACAACAACACTACGAGATTAGAAATACATTACAGGAAAAAAACTGTAAAAGACACAAACACATGGACGCTAAACAGTGCACTACTAAATAACCAAGAAATCACTCAAGAAATCAAACAGGAAATAAATAAATACATAGAAACAAATGACAGTGAAAACACAACAACCCAAAACCTATGAGACACAGCAAAAGCAGTTCTAAGAGGGAAGTTTATAGCAATTCAATCTCACCTCAAGAAACAAGAAAAATCTCAAATAAACAATCTAACATTATACCTAAAGCAACTAGAGAAAGAAGGAGAACAAGAATGGAAACCCCAAGTTAGTGGAAGAAAAAAAATCATAAAGATCAGAACAGAAATAAATGAAATAGAAATGAGGAAAACAATAGCAAAGATCAATACAACTAAAAGTTAGTTCTTTGAGAAGATAAACAAAATTGATAAACCTTTAGCCAGATTCATCAAGAAAAAAGGGAGAGGATTCAAATCAATAAAATGAGAAATGAAAAAGGAGAAATTACAACCATCACCACAGAAATACAAAGGATTATAAGAGACTACTACAAGCAACTCTATGCCAATAAAATGGACAACCTGGAAGAAATGGGCAAATTGAACCAGGAAGAAATAGAAAATATAAACAGACAAACCACAAGCAATGAAATTGAAACTGTAATTAAAAATCTTCCAACAAACAAAAGCCCAGGACCAGATGGCTTCACAGGCAAATTCTATCAAACATTTAGAGAAATGCTAACACCTATCCTTCTCAAACTCTTCCAAAAAACTGCAGATCGAGGAACACTCCCAAACTTGTTCTATGAGGCCACCATCACCCTGATACCAAAACCAGACAAAGATATCCCCCCAAAAGAAAATTACAGACCAATATCATTGATGAATATAGATGCAAAAATCCTCAACAAAATACTAGCAAACAGAATCCAACAACACATTAAAAGGATCATACACCATGATGAAGTGGGGTTTATCCCAGTATATACACAAGTCAATCAACGTGATACACCATATTAACAAACTAAAGAATAAAATCCATATGATCATCTGAATAGATGTAGAAAAAGAGTTTGACAAAAGTCAACACCCATTTATTATAAAACCTCTCCAGAAAGTGGGCATAGAAGGAACCCACCTCAACAAAATAAAGGCCATATATGACAAACCCACAGCAAGCATCATTCTCAATGGTGAAAAACTGAAAGTATTTCCTCTAAGATCAGGAACTAGACAAGGATGTCCATTCTCTCCACTATTATTCAACATAGCTCTGGAAGTCCTAGCCACGGCAAGCAGAGAAGAAAAAGAAACAAAAGGAATACAAATTGAAAAAGAAGAAGTAAAACCATAACTGCTTGCTGATGACATGATACTATTTGTAGATAATCTTAAAGGTGCCACCAGAAAACTACTAGAGCTAATCTATGAATCTGGTAAAGTTGCAGGATTCAAAATTAATGCACAGAAATCTCTTGCATTCCTATACACTAACAACAAAAGATCAGAAACAGAAATTAAGGAAACACCATTTACAATTGCAACAAAAAGAATAAAATACCTAGGAATAATCCTACTTAAGGAGGCAAAAAACCTGTACTCAGAAAATTATAAAACACTGATGAAAAAAATCAAAGATGACACAATCAGATGGAGAGATATACTGTGTTGTTGGATTGGAAGAATAAATATTGTGAAAATGATTATACTACCCAAAGCAATATACAGATTCAACGCAATCCCTATCAAATTACCAATGCCATTTTTCACAGAATTAGAACAAAAATTTTATAATTTGTATGGAAACACAAAATAATTCGAATAGCCAAGGTAATCTTGAGAAAGAAAAACGGAGCTGGAAGAATCTGGCTCCCAGACTTCATACTGTACTACAAAGCTACAGTAATCAAGATAGTATGGTACTGGCACTAAAACAGAAATATAGATCAATGGAACAGGATAGAAAGCCCAGAGATAAACCCACACATCTATGGTCATCTAATCTATGAAAAAGGAGGCAAGAATATAAAATGGAGAAAAGACTGTCTCTTCAATAAGTGGTGCTGGGAAAACTGTATAGCTACATGTAAAACAATGAAATTAGAACACTCCCTTACACGATACACAAAAAATAAACTCAAAATGGATTAAAGACCTAAATGTAAGGCTAGACAGTATAAAACTCTTAGAGGAAAACACAGACAGAACATACTATGATATAAATTGCAGCAAGATCCTTTTTGACCCACCTCCTAGAGTAATGGAAACAAAACCAAAAATAAACAAATGGGACCTAATGAAACTTAAAAGCTTTTGCACAGCAAAGGAAACCATAAACAAGATGAAAAGAAAACCCTCAGAATGGGAGAAAATATTTGCAAACTGACAAAGCAAAGCAACTGACAAAGGATTAATCTCTAAAATATACAAGTAGCTCAGGTAGCCCAATATCAAAAAAACAAACAACCCAATCCAAAAATGGGCAGAAGACCTAAATAGACATTTTTCCAAAGAAGACATACATATGGTCAAGAGGCGCATGAAAAGATGCTCAACATCACTAATTATTAGAGAAATGCAAATCAGAACTACAATGAGGTATCACCTCACACTGGTCAGAATGGCCATTATCACAAAATCTAGAAACAATAAAGCTGGAGAGGGTGTGGGGCTAAGGGAACCCTCTTGCATTGTCTGTGGGAATGTAAACTGATACAGCCACTGTGGAGAACAGTATGGAGTCTCCTTAAAAAACTAAAAATAGAACAACCATATGACCCAGCAATCCCACTAGTGGGCATATACCCAGAGAAAACCATAATTCAAAAAGACACATGTACTACAATGTTCATTGCAGCTCTATTTATGGAAATGACCTCAATGGCCATTGACAGATGAATGGATAAAGAAGATATGTCACATATATATACAATGGAATATTACTCAGCCATAAAAAGGAAAGAAATTGGGTCATTTGTAGAGATGTGGGTGGACCCAGAGTCTCTCATACACAGTGAAGTAGGTCAGAAAGAAGAAAACAAATATCATATATTAATACATATATGTGGAATCTAGAAAAATGGTGGAGATGAACCTATTTGCAAGGCAGGAATAGAGATGGAGATGTAGAAAATGGATGTGTAGATACGGGGGGTGAAGGGAGGTTGGGATGAATTGGGAGATCAGGATTGACACATATACACTCCCATGTGTAAAACTGATATCTAGTGGGGACCAGCTGTATAGCACAGGGAGCTCAGCTTGGTCCTCTGTGATGACCTAGATGGGTGGGGTGGGGGGTGGGGTGGGACGGAGGTCCAAGAGGGAGGGGATATATGTGTACATATAGCTGATTCACTTCGTTGTACAGCAGAAACTAACACAACATTGTAAAGCAATTATAACCCAATTTAAAGAAAAAATACCTGTAGTTTCTTTCAATTCTCTTTATTTTTCCTTGCAATTTAGTTGTTGAAGAAATTTGATTGTTTGATAAAGTATTCCACAGCCTAGATTTTGCTAATACATCCCTGTGGTATTTAATATGCGTTTATTAATTTCCTTGCAATTTTTTTTTGTCCCTTGTCCTTTTATTTTTTTTCCTATACTGTATTTCCTTGCAAATTTTTAAATTTTTAAAATTTTTTATTTTGTGGTATGTGGGCCTCTCACTGTTGTGGCCTCTCCTGTTGCGGAGCACAGGCTCCGGACGTGCTCCGTGGCATGTGGGATCTTCCCAGACCGGGGCACAAACCCGTGTCCCCTGCATCGGCAGGCGGACTCTCAACCACTGCGCCACCAGGGAAGCCCTCCTTGCAAATTTGAATCAGATTCAGGTTCAGTCTTTTAGGTGGTGCTGGGTTCTTCTCTAAGGAGACTTAGAGTATCTGTATGTTTCCTAGCAGTCCTTTATGATCGTTGTTTTGCTCTGCATAATCCAATATGGTAGTCACATGTTGCTATTTAAATTTAAGTTAATTCAAATGAAATAATAAAAAATTCAGTGTCTTGGATGTACTGACCACATGTTCAGTACTCAACAGCCTCATGTTGCCCATGGCTACTGTATTAGGGCAGATATGGAACATTTCCATCCTTACAGGAAGTTCTATTGGACAGCACTGGTCTAGATCTATTAATTCACCAAGGGTTGTGATATGGTGCTATTCTGATTCTAACATTTATTTTACATTTTACCAGCTGGAAAACTTCTAAAAAGAGAAATTTCCCCATATCTACTATTTGCTTACCAGTGATACAGTTCATGTAGGAAAGACAGGATAGAGTTGAATACTTTCCCTTTAACGAGATTGATTCTATCAGTTATAAATAAGTAAACCATGCTTACGTCAACATTATATAATTATTGTTCACTACAGAGCCAACTAATGAATTATGGTTACACTTCCATTTTTATCTATTTTTAAAAACATTTGTTCATTTATTTACAGTTGGCTGCGTTGGGTCTTCGTTGCTGTCCGCAGGCTTTTTCTAGTTGCGGCGGGCGGGGGTTACTCTTCATTGCGGTGCGTGGGCTTCTCATTGCGGTGGCTTCTCTTATTGTGTAGCACGGGCTCTAGGCACATGGGCTTCAGTAGTTGTGGCGCACGAGCTCAGTAGTTGTGGGTCACGGGCTCTAGAGCGCAGGCTCAGTAGTTGTGGCTTGCGGGCTCTAGAGCTCAGGCTCAGTAGTTGTGACGCACGGGCTCAGTTGCCCTGCAGCATGTGGGATCTTCCCGAACCAGAGCTCGAACCCATGTCCCCTGCATTGGCAGGCAGATTCTTAACCACTGCACGGCCAAGGAAGTCCCTTTTTTATCTTTTTTTTTTTTCTCTAGAGTTTCTAAATTTCCTTCCCTTCATTACCCAATTTTATATTACCATAGTCTAAATTTTCTCCCCCAATTTTCCATCACATTTATCTTTTCTACTAAGGTGCTTTTTTCCCCTTGAGGCCTTATTCCTGGAATTCTTCTTGTTGGAACTTCTGTCTTCATTGCTCTCTGGGGTTATATATACTTTTTCCTGAATCTCATGTCTTCCTTTTTCTTGGATTACTTCAGTTGTTTGCTAAATACATCCTCCAAAAGTAACTTCCTAAAAAGAGTTTGTTGAAGGCAAAGTTTCTGAGCCATTCCATTTCTGAAAACATTTTAATTCTATTGTCATTCTTGTTTGATAATTTGTTTGGACAGAGAATTCTAATTTAAAATTTTGGACACTCATACAGAAAGTTAAGGACAAGCCTTGTTATTATTATCCCTAGTTAATTTCAGTGTCATTCCTTGTCTTCCAGTGGACAGGGGTTTCCTCCTCTGCTCTGGGTAAAAAAGATTCTGGTGTTCTGTGCAGGACTCTGTCTAAATAGGTCTCAAATAGATGATAAATTTAAGTGGATGTTCATTTCATACATAATATTTCTGAAATTTTATACAGCTTGAATGTGTAAAAAATCAAACAACAGACTTGAGGGTACGGACTGTGCTCTAAATCAGTAAGTAATGTTTCTCTCAATGCTTCTCGCAAAACCAGCCTCACTGATCTGAGAATAGAGGGTGGAAATGAGGCACTAAGAACGTTCAAAGATACTTGAGGGACTTTGTATACTCTTTTGCAGAGAGGGTAGGTTTGTTTTCCGTTAGATGAGGGATAATTGCTTCATGTTGGGGAAAGCATGATTTTTCTGTTTTTTGTTGACGTTAAGTATGGTTAAAAGGGGTATATACAGAGGCCTAGTTGATGACGCATGGACTTTGGTAGCTTTGTACTGTGCCGACTTATCTAAGATGAAGCTAAATTTCCTAGAATTCCCCTCCCTGTATGGTTATGAGTTGGTGTTGGCCACAAGAGATACTTTATATGAATTTGGAAGCCAGCAGTGAAACCGAAGTCATATTTTTCACTCTCTGAAGGTCAGTGCAGGGCTCTAGGCATTGGCCACTAGCCCAGATTGCTACTGCTGTGTTAGTTGACTTGTGGGTGTGGGGCGGCAGTGGGTCCCGTAGCCCCCCCAGTTCTCAGGGGATCTCCTCCTTGAGCTTTTCTGAATTCTGGGCTAAGTGCATATGCAGCTGGCTTCTCCTGCAGGTTGCCCATGGAATCATTTAAATTCTGTTTTATAAAAGACTCCCCCCAAGAGCATATCAGGAATATTTATCTTTAGATAATTAAATAGTCTCCAAAACAAACAAAATAATAAAGGCTCCAATTCAAGAACATAATTTTAAATTGCTTCACAGTATTCTGTTGCATAGGCATACCATAATTTATTTAACCACATCTCTTATTGTTACTATCAGACAACTTTAAGCTTTTCTTACTTAAAAAAAAAATCTAGGAGGAAGATTTTTTTGTGTGTGTGGTACACCGACCTCTCACTGTTGTGGCCTCTCCCGTTGCTGAGCACAGGCTCCAGACGCGCAGGCCCAGCGGCCATGGCTCACAGGCCCAGCTGCTCCGCGGCATGTGGGATCTTCCTGGACCGGGGCACGAACCCGTGTCCCCTGCATCGGCAGGCGGACTCTCAACCAATGTGCCACCAGGGAAGCCCAGAAGATTTTTTATTAATCCTTTTAGTCACTTTTACTGAGTAGCTACTCTGTGCCTCATCTCTGTGCAAATCCACATGGTTAAGTTTTTCTTGTGTATTGTGAGAAGGAAGGCATAAACAGGGAGGTTGCATCAATTAAAAATCTGCACAGATGTCATTTTACAAAACAACTAGGTGGTTCTAAACCTTTCTAGAAGACTTCTTGGAATGCAACATTATCAACTAATCTTTTGGAGTGCTTTTTACATTTTCCTGCCTCTAGAATAAACCTGAATTTATTGATCCATCTTACGAAGTGAAGCTTGGAAAGAATTTTCTCCAGGTTTCCAACTTCCTTTTCTCATCGAAGATAGAGTTTACCTGTAGACTCTCTGTGGCCCACAGTATGTTGAAATGAGGCAGAATTTCAATCCCTATCCTGGACCTGCTGAATCAGCATCTGCATTTCACTGTGATTCTCATACACATTAGAGTTGGAGAAGCACTGATTTAGACTTTGACAGAGCCCACACTTGACCCTGAACAACAGGGGTGAGGAGACCAGACAGGCAGTAACAGCTGTGTCAGGGACACAGGATATGTACCCAAGGACCCACTTGGACCCTTTTCACTTTACCCAAGCCCTGCCTGCACAGGAAATCGGCCACTAAAGATAGGAGTGCGGAGGAGACAGGAGGACATAGGGACGTCTGCTAGCTGTTCAGC
>NW_006786129.1:420501-422230 GCF_000442215.2 Lipotes vexillifer
TCAGCAGGGTGAAAAAGGGTGGAACAGGAAAGGGAGGAAAGCAAGTTCCTGGACTCCAAAACCACAATTGGTCTAGGTGCTACTTTCCCCCTTATTTAGCACATAGCTTTGTGAGGAGACACCCTTGGCTGACCTCTTTTCTTTTTGCATTTTGTCCCGTATTAAAATGTGACCATCCAAAACTTTTCTCCATGAATTAGAAATTTTAAGTTGTTAGGGACTGAATGTGCCTGTTTTCCAACTGCTGCTGGCAGTTCCCTGCTTTTATGGTGTAGCCATGGTGAAACCCGAGTCATCTGAACATGGTGACAGCACCAAGCAGCGGGGAAGGAGCTACAGACAAGGCAGGACGCAGGAGCTGGAGCTCAGCAATTGCTGGGCACCCTGGGCCACTGGTCTTCCTAAGGATAGGAGAGCCACCCGAATCTAACGTGTTTACACAAATTGCTCCAGGCTTCACGGTGCTAATGAATACCTTCTGTAGCAGAAGTGCTAGGCGATAGCCCACAGTATAAAGCGTCTCCCCCGACAGTTGCTTCTCAGAGTTCTGAGGAGCAACACCTAACTTCCGCATGTGCCAGAATTTTCTTCCTCTTCTTTTTTTTGCGGTACGCGGGCCTCTCACTGTTGCGGCCTCTCCCGTTGCGGAGCACAGGCTCCGGACGCGCAGGCTCAGCGGCCATGGCTCACGGGTCCAGCCGCTCCGCGACATGTGGGATCTTCCCGGACCGGGGCACGAACCCGTGTGCCCTGCATCGGCAGGCGGACTCTCAACCACTGCGCCACCATTCCCTTTCTTTTTTTAAACGGAGAAACCACATTTTTCCTGGAGAGGCAAACGATATACGTGAGTTTTTGTTTCAAGGGAAAGAAGTTTTTCTCTTGTGCCTATTCATTCGTATATATTGAACAGCTACCAGAAAATACACCCCTGTTTGGCGTGTGTGTGTGCGTGTTTGCCGTTTCTCTAAAATTATGACTCATCGTCTGGACGACAATGACTGATTTTTTCCCACCTCACAAGGTTGCTATGAACGTCTCCGTACAAGGATGGGCCTGTTCACGCACCCCGGGCACGGGCGGTGCAGCGCTAGCATAAACAGCCCAAGGAGCCGGGTGGCCAGGGCAGCAGGGCTGCCGCCCGGGGTTTGCGGTGCGGCCCGGGGCGCCGAGCAGCGCCATTGCGATGCGGCGGGAGGGGTGGAGCCGCCGCGTCCCGGCTCAATGTAGAGCCCTCGCTCCGCTCGCAGGCGCGCCCAGTGCAAACTGCTAAGCCTGGAGTCGGGGAGATCCGGGAGGAGGTGGAAGGCCACACCCCGCGCTCCCCGCGAATTTCCTCCGGAGCCCGCGGTCGCCGGGCCGGGGGGCGGCCCCGCCCCCCGCCTCTTCTGCGTGTGGAGCGCGGCGCTGGCCGCCGCCCCCGGGTAGGAGCGCGGGACAGCGGGCGCGGGGCGGCGGGCGCGGGGCGGTGGCGATCCCCAGCCGGACCCCGGCCTGGAGATTTGATCATGCATCGCTTCCCCTCGGTTCTTCGCGGGACAGTTGCTCTCTCTACCCGCGAGGTTGTTTAAGCGTCTCTGGCCGTAACTGCTTTCTAAAGACAGCATTTTATTTTTAGGCCACGTTGCCTCTGCGTTCTTCTCAACTTTTAGCTCCCAAATAATGTGCCTCCTTCTTTTAAAAACATATATATATATATATATATATATATATATTTTTTTTTTTTTTT
>NW_006786129.1:422240-481504 GCF_000442215.2 Lipotes vexillifer
CATGCCGCGGAGCAACTAAGCTCGTGTGCCACAACTACTGAGCCTGCACTCTTTGGAAATGACAAGGCGTGACCGAGGTAGCTGAAGTATGGGTTTAGGTGCAGACATCGTGGGAAGATAACGAGTGAGACACCTAAGTAGTGGAAAGCACTCCCCCGCTTCCCCCAAAAGGTTTTTGCCCTTGAGCCCTAATCCCTAGCTTGGGCAGGGAAAGTGCTGTTTTAGCGATTTTTATGCTCTGTTCTACCTGGAAATGTCACCACTGATAGTTTAATTTCAGATGGTATATTTTAATCAGTGGTGTTGATTAGATGATGTTTTTTTGGGTAGATGCCCAAACATAAAGGTTTCAATAAGAAACAAGCAAAATCCGTGTGTGTGTGTGTGTGTGTGTGTGTGTGTGTGTGTCTTTAAGCCAAGAAAAAAAAATTACGCTGGGAGGATATCTTCTGTAAAGGAACTTAGAGGCTTGTATTGATACTTTGCCAATAACTTTGCGTGTCCCAGTGTAAGCCATCCTGTGCTATTTGTGGTTTATAAAATGGAAATAATAACACAGGCCGGTCCTCTAACAGTGCCTGGATTACCGCATTAAAATTGATTTATGGGAATGTATCAATAAAACATGATAAATATAATTAACACTGCTGTATGTTATATATGAAAGTTATGAAGAGAGTAAATCCTTCGAGTTCTGATCACAAGGAAAAATATGTATTTCTTCTATTTCTTTAATTTCGTATCTATATGAGATGGTGAATGTTCACTAAACTTATTGTGATAATCATCTCATGATGCATGAAAGTCAAATCAATTATATCTCAATAAAACTGGATAAAAATGGACTTATGGGGATTGTTGTTTCAATAGCATTTCAGTGCAGTTGCTAAATGGAGCAGTGAGACAATATTAATTGGAACAGTTGCAACTGGCACAGGATAGGGATCCTATGAAATTTGAGGATCTCAAAAGAATGGAGATGTGAGGGTAAGAAACTTTGTTTTTCCCTTGTTGTTGGGAACTCTTTAGGCCCAGGTTTCTGGTGACAGCCCCTGGGATCATCAGGCCTGGGGGAAATGTGACCATTGGGGTGGAGCTTCTGGAACACAGCCCCTCCCAGGTCACTGTGAAGGCGGAGCTGGTCAAGATAGCAGCGAACCTTGCCGTCTCTGTCCTGGAAGCAGAAGGAGTCTTTGAAAAAGGTAAGATAACAGCAGAGTCTTAACTCATCTGCAGTAATAATTGAAGTATGTTAATAAAGCCACGTGCTATGTGATGTCGTGGAGAAGCCCCCCCATTTTCAGTGGCTTACACAATACACTTTTATTTCTTACTCATGTGGAGTCCAAAATGATGTTTCTGGGATGCTCTTCCAGGTGGAGGTTGTGAGGCCCGGGTTCCTTCCCCTTTGTGGCTCTGTCGTCACCAGTACGTGGCTTCCAATCTGCAGGGGAAGAGCGTGGAGTGTCTCCTGTGGGAGTTCTTTATGGGCCAGGCCTGGATGTGGCTCATATCATTCCTCCCTCCTCTGATGGCCACGTTTAGCTGCACAGGAGGCTGGGCATGTAGGACAGTGTGTGCCCAGAAGAGGAAATGGGCGTAGTTAACAGTCTGGCACAAAACCATATTTATGTATGGTTTATGCAAACCAGTTATGACCATATTTATTGGATGCAGAGGATTTTACTAAGTAGGCCTGTGGGTAGGAAAAGAAGAACTAAAGTTAAAATCTAGTTTTATTTTTTAGCTTTTTAAGTAACAGGAAAATAAAGAAAAATAATGTAAAATAAGTCGGAGCCATTTGTAAAAGAACCCACATATCTTGTTTTAACTTTGGGTTCTAACCAGGCCCAGGATTAAATTGGGTCAGTGAATGTCTTCTTTTTCAATACTAAGGACAGAATAATTTGGGGGGTAAATAGTTAAATAGGTAAACTTGCTTTCACATTGAAATGAACATTTTAATTTTTTCTAATTGAAAGAGTAATATATACCCAGTGCTAGCAACCTGGCAAATACTGGAAGTAAAGGGAATAAACCAAAATCCTACCTGTAATCCTACCACCCAACTGTAAACACTGTTAACTAGAAGCATGTTTAGATGTTTAGTCAGAGGCCAGAAGTTGAGGCATAACTTCCTATAATGTTGAGTTATCCTTTAAAAGAATCATTTAAGGGCACAAAATGAAAGGTGGATGAGATTCCACAGTAGCTCGTTATATAAATGTTTATCCTTTACCAGCATAGAGAAATTAATACCATCATGAAATAAGATAAAATCAGTTTATCTACATCCAAGGTTCTTTCTCCATTGGGAAGTTGACTGACTGGGTGGGTAAGTTTGGAGTCAGGAAGAGGTGATGTGTGCAGGGGCCAGGCCACTTTGTCTTTCATAGGAGTAGTGTCAGGAATGCGGGAGGCCTTGTTTCCCTGGAGAAGCAATGCAGTTAGCGCTTAAGATCTGAGATTGAGTCTTAGCACTAGCTGTGTGATCTTGGGCAGGTTACTTAAATGCTCTGAGCCGCAATTTCCTCATCTATTAAACGGGGATAATGTGCTTCCCAGGGTAGTTATAAAGTTAAAATCAGTATCTAGTACCTATTAGGCACTCAATAAACAGTGGCTGTTAATATTGTAAATAGGATTACTATTGAAGAAGACGCAGGAAGCATCGTTTCCTTTTTACATGGGGGCAGATCTCTTACTTTTATTATTGAACTATTTATTCTGAAAATGAATGAATCTTGGTCTTGTGATAATGGCTAAAGAAAATATTGAAATACTAAGTCACAGCAGACAACACTTAAGGTAGTTCCACATTCATTATTTATTCATTAAGAATTATCATTTTGGCTCTACTAGTGTGACAGTTTTACTACAATGCAAAGGTCCAGAATAACAAGGATGATCTTGATAAATACTTGGACTTTGCTCGGACATTTGCGTGTGCTTATTCTAGAATTTCTCCTACGTTGTCTTTTCTGCAGTCTCCTTCGTCAGTCTTGTTCCTTTTTTTCTGCAAATAGTACGAACACTGAGGTGCTTGTTACTGTGGCTTGGTTTTAAACTTTATTCTTAGATTTTTCCTTTGGGAGGAAAGTTTGTCATGCTTTTGGGTAAGGCTAAAGTGGGTCGGACAACACTATCCTGGGAGCTTAATGGATCTTTGAAAAAGAAAGAGAGAAAATGCGCTACTTTCAGGGGCTGTTTTGGATGCAGTTGACATACAGTTTCATTGAAAATACCATTGCAACCCTTCTCCCTCTTTCAAAGGAGAATGTTAACTTTGTTATCAGGGGCTGTGGGTCATTGTTCTCAGAGCAGATGCTTCCTGTAAAGTTAGGACTTAAGGACCAAGACATTTCTCCCTCCCTGTCCATACATCCTTTGCTTTATCTGATTTCTCCAGGTGTAACAATATGTAGATAAAGGAGGACTTTCTAAATTAGTGGGGTCTGGATCTTCCTAGGATTCATTTTTCCCTTGCCACATAAACACAAGCAAATAAATACATTTTAGGTCTGATTATTTCATCATTTTCTTATGATGGACTCCAAGAGGTCCTGCCAAGGAAAGATTGGTTTTAATAAAGGTCCGCCTGCTAGCAGAGCTGGGTAAGGAGGGGGATTGTTTCTGAGTGGCTGTTTCTAGCAGTCCTGCTGTTCTTAGAAATTCCTGGGGCAGGGCGGTGTTTCACCATAACCAGAATGCATTTCTAGCTTAATTTGTGTCAGAAATAGTAATAGCTAAAGCATTAGAATTGCCCCATATACCTTCCTTAATAAAGGCAGAAAAGTATGGCTTGTCCTCAAGGAAAAGTTCATTTATTTGTTTGGCAGATATGGGAAAAATTTTGTTTACATTCCCATCCTTGAGGCCAGTAGCATGGATTGCATGACAGTTAGTTTATTCATTTTTAAATATATTAATTTTATATTTATTGGGGATCAATTAATTTTTATTTATTTATTTTTGGGTGAACAATAGCCCTTGAGAAAAAGTGTTTCTAATAAACTTTGAGGAGCTCTCTAAGGATATATTAATGCGTTTTTAGTGATGACATTCAGATACTGAAGTGTACTTGTCATTGTTACGAGCACCACTCTCATCATCCTCTATGGTGAATAGAACTAGGTTCCTAATCTTATCTTCTGTTGTACAGAAGAGTTAGTTGAGTAAATATAATTGATAAAATTCAGCAGGTAGCAATTACCAGAGAAGAGGGAGCATCTATTGGCGTTTGAAATCAAGTCAGACTGTCTGTTGGTTGGAGAGTGAGTCTGTCCCCTTATTTCTTAGCTTCCTGGCTTTTACCTCTTCCTTTACTGTGATGGTGCCCTGGAGTTCCATGCCAAATCAAGAAAAAAAGTGAAGAACATTTGAATTCACAGGTCATAAATGAGAGCTATCTTCTCATCTTTTAAAGCGTGTGAAGGAATTGAATTATTTCTGATATCCTGGAAACCATAATTTTTGCTTTATTTCCTGATCTCTTTTTACAATTTGAAATGTTCATTTGTAAACGTTCATTGTTTTTCCTGAATGAAATTTACTTCAAATAATAAAGAATACACCCCTTTCCTCCAGTAATGAATTCTTTGTCGCTGGTTTTACATATACCTGATATAAGATAAAAACCTAAGGAACCACCATACTGTTCTCCATAGTGGCTGCACCAATTTACATTCCCACCAGCAGTGTAGGAAGGTTTCTTTTTCTCCACACCCTCTCCAGCATTTATTGCTTATAGACTTTTTGATAGCACAGGGAACTCTGCTCAACATTCTGTAATAACTTAAGTGGGGAAAGAATTTGAAAAAGAATAGATAACTGTATATGTATAACTGAGTCACTTTGCTGTACACCTGAAACTAACACAACATTGTTAATCAACAATACTTCAATATATTTTTGGATGATGGCCATTCTGACTGGTGTGAGGTGACACCTCATTGTAGTTTTGATTTGCATTTCAATATAATATATAAAAAAATAAAATTTCTCCTCCCCACCCCCGGCAAAAAAAAAAAAAAAAAGAAAAAAAGAAAAAAACCTAAACAGAAAATCTCAGCTGCAAACTTGGGTGCAAGGCAGGGCATCTCCTGGCCTGGAGGCTCTGCTTATTTATTTATGGCACCGGGCCTGCTTCCGTCTTCCCACTGAAGGGTTTGGGTGAGGTGAACTCTATGTGTATGTCTGTATCCTTTAATAACTTGCCTTTTCTTCTTGCCCTAAAATCTTGGAGAGCTAATGGGGTGTTTACCTTCTATTCTTTAAGAATAAAACATTCTTCTTTGTCTTTATTGTCTTTTTATCTCTCTCCCATTGACTATGGGGTACCTTATTTTCTATCTTGATTCAATAAGGATGGGAAGTCAGTATTTTATAATTTGAAATATTAGCTGAAGAACTTAAGAAACTCATCCAATTCAGTTTGGATGGCTTTCTGGTGGAAACAAAGCTCCTGAGCATACATTTCATGGCTTGTAGATCAAAATCGGTAACTGGTTTTTATGAGCGTAGGTGAATTAGTATGCTCTGTGTGCAGGTCTCCCAGGGAAGGTTTGCACGGGCAGCTGTGCCAGTAGAGCTCATTTTGAACTTGCAGTGACATGAGAATTATTTTTAAAGGGTGTGGGTTCTTCTTTCACATGTCTTTGGTATTGTGTGTAGTATATATTAGTAAGAAGGTGGGACCTGAGGATAAAGGACCAGAGTGTAGTCACGATGAGCGTGGGCTCTGAAGCCAGGCTACCTGATGCCCTTCCATCAGTGGTTGTGTGTCTGTGGGCTGTCACCTTCTCACCAGGCTTCAGTTTAATCATCTGAAGAGCAGTGGTTTCCGCCTTGTACAATTATACGGTTAATGTGAGGGTGAAATGAGGTAATGTTTAAAGCACTTAAACACATAGGACTTACTCAAGAAATTGGTACCTATTGTCATTAGAAGATGATGGCAACAGTTATGTCAGAGGCGATTCTTAGTCACCTGTTGGGATGATCTTGAACTGGGGACTCTATAAAAGGTACCTCACTAGGAGGGGATGGGAAGGAACGTAACATATTAAATATTGAGTTTCCTTATAGTGCCAGGGACTTTATGCACAATTTTTAACTTCAATAACCCTTGGAGGAAGGCACTATTATCTTCATTTTAGAGATAAGAAAACTGAGGCTAAGAGAGAATAGTTTTCCTGGGATAACACATTAAATGGTATAGCCTGAATGTGAAGTTGGTTCTGTTGGTACTGATGGTTCTGAAGTTGAAGGGTTTGCACTGCCTGGAAGTGCGTGTGATACTTTTTGTTTGCTTTACTTTGGGATATTGATGCAGTGTGGTGTCAGTCTTCCTTGAAAATCATTTTCTCGTTTGCTTGTGGTAGTTCAGAGCTGGGTCTCATGAAATCTAACCTGGATCTGAGAGTTGCAAGTTGCAATGCCAATTCTCCTCCTAGTTTAGTTTGGGCTTCGTAGACTTTTGGAGCTGGACGGGGTCTCAGAGATAAGCCAAATCAATCACCTAGTTTATGGCTGAGGAGACTGAGGGGTGGTGTCTGGTGACTTGCCCAGGGCGAAACGCCTTTTGGTGGTAGAGCTGGAAAGAGATCACAGGCACCCACATTTGCAGCCGAATGCTACTTCCATTATGCTCTAGGAGACTCTCCGAACATATGGGGAACTCTGTGTGAGACTTAGGGTATATTTGCGAATGTTGCTTTATCTGATACGGAAGAAAATTAGGCTAACTAAGGAGTTTAGAAATGCTTACCTGCATTTTTGTGCCAGTTTCTTATTTGAGCTCAAGGTGGAGCTGCTCTTTATGGACTAATGGTTCTGCAAGGGGTGGGAGTGGGTGGCTAGGCACCTCAGATCTTTTCTAAAACTAAATTCTCTTGCTCTGTTTCTCAAAATGTGAGTCATACTTATTCAAAATGCAGATTCATGGTCACCCTCTCAAGACATGGGGAAGGTCTGGGAATCTAAACTTTATTTTAAGCAGTCATCACAAGTGATTCTCAGCTGTGTTCAAGTGAGAACAACTGCCCTTCGGTTAGAAGGATTCTCATGGATTGTTCCGACCAAGTACCGGAAAGCCTGAGGGTGAGAGGCAAGCCTCTGCAAGTCTGTGATGATTCAACGCAGCTGAAGGTCCCGCCCAGATTTCTGTATTTGCCTTTCAAGTGGCCCCTAGCCCTAAACGTTGGTGTTAATTTAAAGCAGTGGAGAAACAGGTCTTGGGGCTTGATTATCAATCAGTGATGGAGTGAAGTTGAAAGTGAGCAGACTGATTCTTTAAACTCTGAGCTAAACATGTACCGCTGCTCTTCTGAAGGGGAATGAGTCACTGAGGGCTTGTGGTGGGAGCAGAAATCAGATCCTGTAAGAATCCGAGCGGGGTTGCTCTTTGATCCATTATGTTGTTAAGAAGGATTTACAATCCTGGAACTCCTTGTTTCCCGGATGACGTTTCCCCCCATTAATTTATTGTTTATTGATTATTTGTGGTATGCGACACATGAATGAATGGGGGGTGGGACAGAAGAGGAAGGAAGGCATTAGAGAAGGTTCAGAGGTTTCAGAAGGATAAGTATAATATTAAAAGTGCAGAGGCTGGAGAGTTTTTATTTCTTGTTTGTGTCGAAAATTCAGTGTGGTTGGTAAATAGTGCTTCTTTTGTGTGACCCTGTGCCTGGTCCTGTTACCTTTTACACCCAGAGCTGTACAGATGTCCATTCACGAGTGGTCCACCTCTGCTGATGTATTGGGCATTTTGTGGGAACAGTTACTTCACATACGAGAGAAGGGAAGGGTGTGCCAGAGGAAAGAGCCCAGGGCTGGGAGTGGCAGACATGAGAAGGAGACAGAGCTTCGTGTGTGTGTGTGTGTGTGTGTGTGTGTGTGTGTGTTTTCTGAAAAGATGTTACATTCTGCTTTAGATGTAAGTGTGGGGAGACACCCAGGTGGAGATACGCAGCAGATAAGTTTGAAATTGTAACTAGGGATAGAGTTGAAGGCGTTGTTTTCATAGAGGCAGACAGTATTCGAAGTCTTGGTGGGAAGGCATGGGATGGACAGGAGGCAGCGCTTATGGAAAGAACAAGCCTGATGACAGGAGCTTGCGAGGAGGGAAAGAAGTCAATGAAGCTCCTGGCCTCTGAGCAGCCGAAACAGGGATGGATTGGAGATGCTGAGACGTCTCAGAAGTCAAGGGAAGGAAGAAGACCAAGAAGTTAGGTCTTAACAGTATGAAGTGTCCCAGAAGGTCAGAGAAGAGAAAAGGAAGACAGGAAAAGGCACTGGAGATCCTCAACTGAATGGTTTTAAGTTGATTGTTGGGAGCCAAGTTTTCAGTAATAAATAGGTGGTGAGGAAATATAATCAGAAAGTGTAGACCACTCTTTTATTATTTTTATTTTATTTTATTTTTTTGCGGTACGCGGGCCTCTCACTGCTGTGGCCTCTCCCGTTGCGGAGCACAGGCTCCGGACGCGCAGGCTCAGCGGCCATGGCTCACGGGCCCAGCCGCTCCGCGGCATGTGGGATCTTCGCGGACCGGGGCACGAACCCGCGTCCCCTGCATCGGCAGGCGGACTCTCAACCACTGCGCCACCAGGGAAGCCCGACCACTCTTTTTTAAAAAAAATTACTGCAGTAGCCTCCTAGTTATCTTTTTTTTTTCCTTCCTCCCTACACTTATGGCTTTATAGTCTATTCTCAATCCAATGGCCAGAAAACATAGGCCAGATTTTGTCACTCCCCATCTCAGTATCAGCCAATGGTCTTCCGATGGCCTGTGAACCCTACGTAATCTAGCTCCCTTTGATATCGTTTCACACGACTCCCACCTCACTCCCCAGCCTCTCTGGACTTCATGCAGGTCCTACAACACACCAAGCATGCTCCCATCTCAGGGCCTTTGCATTTACTCATCTCTCTACCTCTAATGCACTCTTCCAGCTGTCTTCATGACTCAGCTGCTTCAGATTTTGATTCAAATATCACCTTTGCAGTAGACCACTCTGTAGAAGTTTCACGGTTGAAAGGAGAGAGGCGGATTGTCTCTTAAAAAACACAGTAGAGGGCTTCCCTGGTGGCGCAGTGGTTGAGAGTCCGCCTGCTGATGCAGGGGACGCGGGTTCGTGCCCCAGTCCGGGAAGATCCCACATGCCGCGGAGCGGCTGGGCCCGTGAGCCATGGCCGCTGCGCCTGTGCGACTGGAGCCTGTGCTCTGCAGCGCGAGGGGCCACAACAATGAGAGGCCCGCGTACCAAGAGCATCTGGTAGCTTCTTTTGGCAGGACAACGTTAGGAGTTTTCATTTATGAAAATGTAGCTGGCAGAAATGATTTAGTATTAAAAATTTAAATTTCACTGAAATACGTATTAAATCTCCTCAGGAAGAGAGGTAAGACAGGGCGTTTACTATTTTGCGCATTCCAAACATTCATCAGGCACCAAATTGTATATGGCACAATATTAGTGGCGTAAATGTTTGGTGACCACACAGAGTTCCTGTCCTTCTGTTCTTTTCAAGGAAGCAAAGCAGATTTCATTTCATGTGCCAACTCAGGTTGATTGTAGGGGCTGCTCGGAGTGCTGTGTTGACGGTTTCAAGTCAAGTGTGGGTTTACTGAAATAGTGGTTGGATTAGCTGTGTCTGCCATGCATGGGAACGGGGAGTGTGCTGCAAATGAGCCTATTGCGTTGAAGACGGATGGTCACCTGGAGGGCTACGTAGGTGCTTGAGGCAATAACAACATGGATAAGAGAAAATATGGAAGAGTGGGTGTGTCCAGATACCAACATGAGAGTGCAGTAAGCTACAGAAGCGTGACAGGAGGGAGCATGAGGTTTTTTTGGACTGATATTTTAGAAGGAATTAGCTGGGTCTGTCCTGTACAGTTTGGGAGACTCTGGAGCCACATTGGAACTGGGCGCTTAGCACTGCTTCTTACTACCTATGTGGCCTTGGGCAGGTCGTTCATCTCATCTAGTCTCAGTGTCTTCATCTGCATAAAAGCAACAATAATAGTACGCACCTCAGAACACTGTTGTGAGGATTAAATGAGACAGTGCTTTAGAGCTGCACTGTCCAATGTGGTAACCACATGTGGTTTTTGAGCACTTGACATGTGGCTCGTACATCTTAAGATGGGCTGTGAGCATAAAATACACACTGGATTTTGAATACTTTTACTGCCAAAAAATGCGGCAAAACTCAATAATTGTTTTATATTGATTACAAATTTTATGGTAATATTTTAGATACATGGGATTAAATAAAATTATTAAAATTAATTTCACCCATTTCTTTTTCCTTTTTTTTAAAAAAAATTTTTATTCTTTTTCCGTTTTGTAATGTATTGCTTTAGGATGTTTACCATGGTGCCTGGCACACAGTAAACACTTGGGAATGTCAGCTATGTTATACCGCACATCTCCCAGCATCAGACATAGCCCGATGAAAGAATATTTAATAACTTGGTAAAGAAGTCAGAACTTTTAGTTGCAAAAGTGATTTCCTTAAGTTCATTATTGTACATTACTGAACAGTAGAGAGCTGCCAAAAGTAATTAACCAGTAAATACTAAGCCAGGTACATATATGGTGGAAAATCTTTTTTTTTCCCCGATAGAGAATACTTCTGGACCTAGTTGGATTTCCAATTACACACTCTCCTTCCCTTCAGGGATTTTCTGCAGAGCTGTCTGGTGAGCACAGATGTCAGAAGAGGCAGCATATGGCATTATGGAGTGTGTTTAAAAAGTTAAGGAAAGGTTAGTTTTTGTGTATGCTTATTACACAATTTAAAAATAGCTTTGATTCTATTTGTAAATCAGATGACGGCCAGCTCTCAGGCCTGTGCCAAGTGTGAAGCTTTAAAACAAGGTTTCTTTTGAGTGGCTTTGGTGGCATTGGGAAGGAGAAAGCACTGCAGGAATTTTAAGATCTACTTTCTCTGGTTATACACAAAATTATCTGAGTTTTACAGAGATTATCTGCAGTAACATTGAGAAGGACTTCACAGAACAGAGTGCATCTTTAGTCAGTGATTAAGAATGCCATGCAGGGCTTCCCTGGTGGCGCAGTGGTTGAGAATCTGCCTGCCAATGCAGACGACACGGGTTCGAGCCCTGGTCTGGGAAGATCCCACATGCCATGGAGCAACTGGGCCCGTGAGCCACAATTACTGAGCCTGCGCGTCTGGAGCCTGTGCTCCGCAACAACAGAGGCCGCGATAGTGAGAGGCCTGCGCACCGCGATGAAGAGTGACCCCCACTTGCCACAACTAGAGAAAGCCCATGCACAGAAATGAAGACCCAACACAGCCATAAATAAATAAATAAATAAATACATTGTGTATAAAAGAATGCCATGCAGCATTTTAAGAGGTGGTGACTATTTCCCTTGTCTGCGTAGAGCCCGGAGCTCCGGCAAAAGGGAGAAAAAAATGTTCACAACTGGGGCTTCCCTGGTGGCGCAGTGGTTGAGAGTCCGCCTGCCGATGCAGGGGACACGGGTTCGTGCACCGGTCCGGGAAGATCCCATATGCTGCAGAGCGGCTGGGCCCGTGAGCCATGGCCGCTGAGCCTGCGCGTCCGGAGCCTGTGCTCCGCAACGGGAGAGGCCACAGCAGTGAGAGGCCCGCGTACCACAAAAAAAAAAAAAAAAATGTTCACAACAATTTGCAAATACAATCTATTTCATCCTCAACCTAGCAACCACAGAGAATGAGATGACTGTTTCTCATCTGCACTCCTACCACCCTGCCCCCAATTTTCTATTTTGGTGCTGTAAATTACAGCTAGAATGTTAGGACGTTCCAATAAGACTTTACTAAGTGCCTAGGAAATTCCAAGCTGGGAAATTCCAAGAGGGAAGACAAGTTGCAAAAAATGTCAAATACTTTGAGTCAACCTTTTAATAAGGACACATGAGACAAGTGAGCGGACTTTAAATTGGATCTCTCTGCACATCCTTTGAGTCACTCCCTGAATCCAGCAAGAATTAGGGGTTTGTGGGAGCCTCTCTGCTCCTGCACCCCGGCTTCTGGGGGCAGCTGTGTGTTTCTTGGGTCTGTGATGGACACGGTCACATGTCAGAGCAGTGAGACCCAGGCATGCAGTCTACCCCCTCTTCCAATTCCTCTTTAATGAGAAAACCCCTCAAAGCTTTGACTCTATGAAGAGTCCCATTAAAAACAGAAGTTCTGTGAATGGGATTTCCTGCACTTCACATCTGGGTATGGCTTTGAATCGCTGAAATGCTCGCCCCTCAGTTGATCAACCTACTAGGTTTATTAGGATTGTAGACTTGAAGCTGTTTTTTACTTTCTCCTTGCTTAGTGTCACTTAGATCAAAATAAATTACGCCCCCTTCCCCAACACACACAGAAACACAGAGACACAGAGACACACACGCAGACACACACACGCAGACACGCGCACATACACACACGCAGTCTTTAGTCTTTGTGAGATTGCCGGTGATGGGAGGTAGCCAGTGTTGTCAGGCCCAAAGGAAGCACATTGTTTCCTCCAGTCACTGGGCTGACAAAATAGTCAAGCCCGACGGTTTATCCTAAAGTCATGAAAAATCAGTGACTCTCAATAATCGAGGGCGCTGTTTTGCTGGGGCCCAGCTCCCTGCAGTTTAGTATTTCTGATTTTATTCCACTGTGGGACGTTTTGGTGGGTACCATGCTGTACCGCCTGGAACCAGCCTGTTGGGCATGAAGACTCATTCCCTGAAGCTGCTGGGAATGTTGCAGCCCACAGCCCTCCAAGCCAGCTTCCTGGGGGCTGCACCGCTAGGGAGACTCACCCTGCCCCAGGGGACCTCCTCCTTGGTTCGAGGTCCAGCCCCTCCCCGCAACTCAGGACAAGTCTCAGGGGTCAGCGCTGCTTCTGAGGGCGCCCCGTGGACGCGGCTTGAGCCTGTGTTGAGGCTCTTCCCCTCCCCTCATCCCCAGTCCCGCCTCTGCATCCCTCTCCTTCTCTAGGTGCTGGTCCCCGGCTCTCGCCCTGCTCTTGAATCACCGTGTCCGAGTCGGCTTCCCAGGGAACCCGACCTTAGACACGTGTGGTTCTTATTTCCTTTGAAGGTGGGTTTTTCCGATCTTGAAATTAGCTTCGAATGTATGAAAACGGTGTAGTGTGAAGAACTGGTAAAAAGAGTTCAGAAATTTTCTAGCTTTTATATCCTTTCCAGAAGTTCTTGTATAACACGAATTGTTTCAATTAGCTCCACCATTGCAGCGCCTATAGTGTAACTGAGGGCTGGGAGAAACATTGTGGAAGAGGAATCTAGGTTCTGGTGATGACTAACAGAGAGCTGAGGAGAGCCCGGAGTCCGAGGGGATTGCGATGTTGAACCTGTGTGACTGAGGCAGTAAGGGTGTCGACACGCACAAAGAGGCTACACAGGCTGTGCAACTTTTATAATAATCAAAGGTGGGTAGAACGCAAGAACAGAAGTACAGCTGCCCTTCCTCTACTGAGAGGCAGTGGCTTAGAATCTTAGCTCCGTTACTTCTTTCCTGTGTGACCCTGGGGAAGTCGCTTAATATCTCTGTGATTCAGGTTCTCATTTGTAAAATAAGGATAATAATACTTAATATTGCTAGTTAATCTTTTTTATTTCAAACGTGTTCCAGTTATCTTTTGCTGTGAATGAACCTCCCAACACTTAGTAGCTTCAAACAGCAATGGTTTATTATTTCTTACGAGTCTCACTCAGTCCACTTGTACACACAAGTTTGATGATTATTCGCCTGAATCAGTTATTACCATTACTGTTGTGGAATTTTCTAGTTCCATGATTCCTTATACATTTATTTATTGGAATTCTATGGTAAAGAATAACTTTCTGAATATATTTATATATATGTAGAAATGAATCTGTTTGCTGTACAGCAGAAACTAACACAACATTGTAAATCAACTATACTCCAATAAAATAAATTAAAAATTGTAAAAAAACCCCTTTATCTTCTCCTTCATTTAGTCATCTATTAAATTATATATCAGCACAAACTCATACTCTTATTTTATTCAGGTTATAATCCATTATTTATTTGAATGTTCAAGTTATCTGACCATTATCATAATAATGTTCAACTTGAACGTTCAAATAATTAAAAATATTTTTTTCAGATTTCCCATATTTTCCCTGTCCACATGCATGGATAGCCTTCCCTGTTATCAACATCACTAACAAGAATGGCACATTTTCTTTTCTTTTTTCTTTTTTTACCAAGGATGAACCTGCAATGATGCATCATAATCACCCAAAGTTCATAGTTCATGTGAGGGCTCACTCTTGGTGTTGTGAATTCTGTGGGTTTTGATGAATGTGTAATGACATATGTCCATCATCATAATATCATACAGAGTATTTTCACTGCCCTAAGATTACCCTATGTTCTGCCTGTCAAAGATCAGTTGACAGTATTTATAGGGTCTATTTCTGGGCTGTCTGTTCTGTTCCATTGATATATTTGTCTGTTCTTTTGCCAGTGTCACATGGTCTTGATTACTGTAGCTTTATAGTAAGTCTTGAAGTCAGGTAGCATTATTCTTCCAACTTTGTTCTCCTTCAGTATTAGCTTAGCTATTATGGGTCTTTTGCTTCTCCAGGTAAACTTTAGAATCAGTTTGTTGACATCCATGAAATAACTTGCTGGAATTTTGATTAGGATTTAGGATTGCATTGAATCTAAAGATCAAGTTGCGAAGAACTGATGTCTTGACAACTAAGTTTCTCTATTTATGAACATTGAATATCTCTCCATTTGATTTCACTTATCAGAGTTTTGTAGTTTTCCTCATCTAGATCTTGTACACATTTTGTTAGATTTATGCCTATTTCATTTTTTTTGGGTGCTAATGTAAGTGGACCTTGTAATTTAACTTCAGGTTCCACTTGTTCATTGTTGGTATACAGTGACCATAATATTTTTAGTTGAGAAAACACTGTCCACAAGTGCTGAGCTACCTGGTAAAATCAGAGAAAATTCTGATGTGTGGAGGATATCCTCAATTTCAGTTTTTTCCCATATGGAACTGTTTATGTGTTTCAGCCCAAATATTTTGCAGGGTCTGTCTATGCTTCTTCTCAACAAATATTTTTACAAGACAGAACTTGTTAGTTGTCTCTATTTATGGTTCCTTTGAGTGTTTCATCAAGTTTAGTTGCTGCACCATTATGGGGCTTCTCAATTTCCCTTCAATTCAGTATAGAATATGCCTCTCCCATTAAAAGCAAGAACTTAATGAACAGAAGTTTCTTCCCACAAATGGAGGTGTTCTCAAAGCATGATGATACAATTTCAAAGTTAAATCTTGTGCAGGTTAAACCCATCTCATATTAATATTTTGCTAAACCAAAAAAAGATCCGGGACGAATACTCAATCAGAATGCGAGGATAACAGTGTGACCCAGACCATTCTGGTGAGGGCTCGCCTGTCTAAAAGGCCTTTTGTGGTCTGGTCCAGCCTCATCTCTACTGCCTCTCCTGCCTCTGGTCGGGTCTCACACAGCTCTTCTCTTCAGTAGACTCCATGCCTTTGCACTTGCTGCTGCTCTGCCTGGAAACTGGTCCCCTCCATTCTCACCTGGCTCGTTTTTCCTTATCCTACAGCCCTAGACTCTGCATCATTTCCCCTAGGCGCCTCCCGTGGCCCCTCTGAAGTGCCCCCCCCCTCTATAGCAGCCGTTCCGTGTGGACCTATATCTGTTCAATTGTTCTTCCTCCTTCACCTTTTCAAGACATTCTTTGTCCTGTGTCCTAATTATTGAAGAGCGCTGCTCCTTGCTTCCTAGGGTGACAGCTATTAGATAAACTGATCTGTGCTGTGTGATCAGTGATTTTGATGAGTTGCTTATCTGCTTCTGAGAACATACTTGTATTTCACTGAGGCCCATTGGGGCAGTGGTCAAAGTGGGGTGCACACATCTGGGAGTCACAAGACCATTTATAAGGGAGTAGGTAGAAAATATACTAACTTTTATTTCCATTATTTTATTGAGAAAAACTAAGAAAGTCAGGTTTTCTAATATTTATATTTTGGTTGAGAAAGTGCATGTATATAACTTTATAAATCTAACTTGACATGGTACCGTGCACCAAATATTCGTATTGATTGAGTACTCCATCACAAACATCTGAAGCCCACTGCCATAGAGGCACACTGACATGCCAGTGGGTGACTCTTCAAGCTTTCTGGCAGTGTAATGACATATTTATCAAGTGTTTCCTAAATGCCAGCCACTGTTCTGTACGCTTTACAGGGATTGGCTTACTTATTCCTTGCAGCCACCTTGTGTGATTGCCTTCATTTTGCGGATGAAAAAATTGAACCTGGAGAATCAGGTAACATGTTCAAGGACAGGACTAGTATGTGGCTGATTTGGGATAGAACCTATGTGGTCTGATTGCAGAGGCCACTTGCTTAACCCCCGCTCCATACTGTACCTGTCTGTTCCCATGGGGTGGGCACATGTGGCCTCCAGGAGGAGAGAGAGGGACCATTGTCTGTCTTGTTCACTGTGGTAACCTTATAAGTGTTTCTTCAATGAATGAAGGAACTGAGGGCCTGTCACCACCTCTGAATTCATGTCCCTTAAATGGGAACTTTGAATAAGTACTCTTTCATTTTTAACTTGAAACATTTTTTCCCTTGCAATAAATAGAGTTGATGAGGAATTGGCATGAGTTAAGTTAGCAGTCTTGGTTTAGGAACTTACATGAAAAAAGTCTGCATCATTTTAGTACTAATGGTCAGTTATGAGTCCCAGCTCACCCCTGATGTGACTAATGCCTTCCTTTTTCCCCTTTGTCATGAGTGTATGAGAAATGAACATTAGAAATGAACCTCAGCTTCCCTCTGTACACTGTATGAAGTGTCCCTCAAACATGTACAGCCTTAAAAGGGTAACCAGAGGAGTAGCAACTTACACATGGAAAAGAGAAGCAGAACGTAACTAATTTTTTGGGAGAGGTTTACCCACTGATCGCCTTTTAAGTCTTAATTCTTTGGCACAAGGATATGTAATAATCTCTTGGGTGTTCTGGGATTTAATACAGTTGTTTAGGTTTGGCTAAATAAGTTTGTGATTCTGTAAGTCTGATTCCCTTTACATCTGAAAGAGTATTAAGAGAGTCGTACAAGTTTTGTATTATATCACTGTATTTAAATTATGACTGTTTTCTTCCCTGTTTTCCTTTTAGGCTCTTTCAGGACACTTACTCTTCCACCCGTAAGTATTTATTAAAAAATTTGGCTTCAGAAATATACGTTGCGTCAGTGAAATAAATGAATTAGTATTTTATTGGCCTTTCTATTAATTTACATTCCTTGTGAGTTTGATGGAGTGCAGTTCCACCTTCAGATTGTTTAAGAATAATATTACTTCAGGGAGCTTGGATATTAGCCTCTTCAAACTCACAGTGGAGATTTTCCTCTCGTAAAATGGAGAACTTCACTGAGGGCGGCTGGCCTGCTGTTAACATAGGTACCTGGGCGGGTTTGGTCCTACTTCTGCCTTAACAAGCCTTCCAGTCTTGGGTGTGTACTTAATGCTCCCTCCCAGTTTCTTTGTCCTGGAAAAGGGCAGTGCTTCACTGAGCTGAGCTGTACCCTGAGGCAAAATAAAACAACAGTATTTGATACTGACCCTGTCTTTGTTTAAAATTTTGATTTTTTGTTTCATAATTTAATTTTTGCGTCACTTTTGCTGTGTAAAACTATTTAAAATATTCAAAAACTTTAACTGTTGATTACTGAGTTTTTTGGCACGCTCTTAAAAGTTTGCAGTTGAGGCAAGTGCCTGGCTCACCTCACTGTGGTCCCGGTCCTGGAGGAGGGGATAAAGGTATAGTCTGTTTCATAGGGGTTACCTTGGAGGTGAAATGAGACGTGAACACGCTGTAGCATCTGCTACAGCAGTGGAAAGGGTTATTATTTTGTTGAGAGAGTCATAAAACCTGTTTATTAAATATTGTTTGTGAGCTAGTCCTGTGTCTCATGGCTTTAATTTGGAAGTTTGTGCTTTTACTACTGTTTTGTTTTGGAGCTTCACACATTTAATATACACAGTCGAATAGAACATAGCATCCACCAAGAGGACAATTTGGTGTACTTTTCTGGGACTAGATGACTGATGACTTTGACCCTGACACTTATGTAAGGTTGACATTTCCCGATGAGCCAGGTTCCCTGTTAACTCTTGAAGGTTACTTATCAAGCATATTCAGAAACCACATACATTTTGGGGTTCTTAGAGGATATAGTGCTCCCAAACTGTCCTTTATAAAAATTACTTATATTCTATAACTATTATGTTTCTTACCTATTTTTAAAAAATATTGATTTATTTACTTGGCTGCATCGGGTCCTAGCTGTGGCATGCGGGATCTTTTATTTATTTTTTATTTTTAAAAAAATTAACTGTGTTCTTCCAGTGTCTTTTTATTTTATTTTTGATATTTATTTTATTTAATCTTTAAAAAATTTTCGGCTGCATTGGGTGTTAGTTGAGGCACGTGGGTTCTTCACTGTGGCATGCAGGATCTTTTGTTGTGGCGCACAGGCTTCTCTCTAGTTGTGGCATGTGGGTTTTCTCTCTCTAGTTGTGGCACATGGGCTTAGTTGCCCCGTGGCATGTGGGATCCCTGACCAGGGATTGAACCTGCATCCCCTGCATTGGAAGGTGGATTCTTTACCACTGGACCACCAGGGAAGTCCCAGCGTGGGATCTTTTAGTTGCGGCATGTGGGATCTTTAGTTGTGGCATGTGGGATCTTTAGTTGTGGCATGTGGGATCTAGTTCCATGACCAGGGATCAAACCTGGTCCCCTTGCATTGGGAGCGCAGAGTCTTAGCCACTGGACCACCAGGGAAGTCCCTGTTTCTTACTTATTATTATGTTTGTACTTACCTTACTAACAAATATACTGTTGTAATAATAGAAAGTGGGGTTGGGGGGAGGGAAGCCCTAAGCAGGCAGACGTGGGGAAAAAAACCCCAATCTTAGTGACAATAAGATGTTAGGCTGCATTAATGTGACCTCAGACATTAGGTGCTGGCCCCCCGGTGTCTGTGTCCATAACTCTGTTGAAAAAGTATTACAGTGAGAAGATTAAAATAAATCCTGTGTAATATAATTGTCTGATAGCCTAAGTGGTTGAGATTTCAGTTCAGGAATCACAGCTCAACGCATAATAACTGTCTGCTTTCCTCAAAGACGTCTGCAGTGGCACGGCCTGGAGTGTAGCAAGTCTGGAAGGGGCAGGCATGTGGGCGGACGAGGGCACTCGGGCTGATTCCAATAATGTGCCTATAAGCTGTACTTGTCCCAATTAGCTCAAATTTAGCTACTATTAGTCTTAAAGTCTTAACCATGTGAAATACGAATCCCAACATCCTATATTTGTCTTTAATATTATGCCATTTCTATTGTATGTAGATATAGCAATTATTTATTGAAAGATTTACCAGGAGTTATATTTAGGACTAGATCCCTTTTTAGTAAAACGAAATTTTAAAGGCTTAGTCATAAAGTGTCTGGGAAAATTTGATAACTCTTGGCAAAAGTAGAAGGTTCTGCATTTTTACGAGCGTTCAATTAAAATAGACCCGTCTTTCCAAGTGCTCTTGCATTCTGATGCTTGTAGATGTAATATTTTAAATTATCTTTTAAGGTCCTCCTGAAGTTTTGCTATAAAATATGAATATATTGGCTCATTAAAACAAATGTGTTTTTAATATCTGACTAGCTCATTGTTTCTGTTTTTAATACAGTAACATCAGCCTTCAATAAGAAGTAAATAAAAAAGAGAATTTATGCTTAACATAAAGATTATTGTTTGTACAAAACGTGCTAGAAAAAGTTTCTTTTTATTCTCTTTGTAAGTAAATCCAACTTAAAACGAGGGAGTAGTTTTTAAAATTAGCATGCCTAAAAAATTTTTTTTTAATTTTATATTGGAATATAGTTGATTTACAATGCTGTGTTAGTTTTAGGTGTACAGCAAAGTGAATCGGTTATACATATACATATATCTATTCTTTTTTAGATTCTTTTCCCATATAGGTTATTACAGAATATTGAGTATAGTTCCCTGTCCTATACAGTAGGTCCTTGTTGATTGTCCATTTTATGTATAGTAGTGTATATATGTTAATCCAAACTTCCTAATAAAATTAGAATGCTTTTAAAGTTTAATTACTAATATATTTAAAAATAGAAACTATCATCTTAAATTTCTCAGTTTTACTTTGAAAGTTATTTGAAACTACCATTACTTTTGGTCACTGGAGTTATTAGTGAAATAAGTAGGATAAATACTATTGTGTTGTTTGTTTCCTTAAGACAGTTGATCTTTCAGAGAAGATGGTTTTAGACGGCCCAGATTAGAATAAGGAATCCATTTATTGTCCATCAAGAACCTTTCTGAGCATGCCTCTATCATCCACCTGGAGAGTTTGCGTTTATGTATACACAAAATAGACTTAGCCTAACTGAGAATCAGCCGTGCTCAACTCAGATGCTCGTTGATATTTTGTTGATCTAAGCCCTGGGTATTGTATACCCCCAGACTCTTATTCTGCTGCCAGACAGTGTCTGTATATGGGAACTACATCTTTTCCCAGCCCTGTGACCTCAGTTCAACACGTAGGATCCAAAATCTCTGTGGGTAAATAATTGGTTCTTGTGTAAGAGATAAGGAAGTCTCTCGTTAGGGAACCCCTTTATTACCAATTCTGGGAATCCTTTTTGGTAGTTGTGTCCCCCAAGAAGGTGGGAAGCAATTTACCAGCAGAGATTCAGGAGCTTATATTACCTTCTGGGTCCTCTCCACTGTGGGAAGCAGGTTACAACCCACTGCAGGTCTGGCACAGAGAGAATCTTTCATAAAGGTTGCTTAACATCCCCAGTATTTTCTCCAGTCTCCTTCTCATTATGTCCCTTTACTGTTCCCAATGGATGACCAAGGTCTCTACTGACAGCCAGAGTCCATGGTGACACCCTAAGCCGTGCGGCGATGCCTCATCGTTCATAGGGGCGCACCAGGTCCACTCTGACAAGTCCATATTGTCACCCTAGACTTTCCAGCTCTAGGATTAGCACCGAGGCTCTGAGGATCCCAAATCACCTAAATTTTACATCGGGAGAGGTGGGGTTTCTAACAGGGGAGTGTTGAAAATGAGAATTAGGGTAAGTGAAAGGAGCAGAAAGATAGTACCATCTCCTCTTGTGTCAACTCCCTGAAGGAGGATGGAGTAGGGGACAGAATAAAATGTTTTGGACAGTTTTGTGCTAATTCTAATTTTCTAACTCTTTGACCTCCTCATGGTTAATAGGTCTCTTTAGTTTCAGACCTCTGCATCATTAATTTGATGTCAGTCTTCAATCTACTCTCTGTTCTGGGGCCTCTGTGCCACTAAAAGTGATCCAACGGTATCCAAATCATAGAGAGAAATTCCATCTAATATATTTTTTTAAGCATGAACTATTTATAAATCTGTGCTGTATACAAGCAAATGATATGCTGGTTCCTGGCATATATATTTTCCTGCTTGCGGTATTAAGGACTCCGTTTAAAAGAATCTGAGGACTGAAGCATCATTTGAGAGAATAGAATATAAGGATGCAAGTTCCAGGCTAGATTCTCAGCCCTCTAGGGCGTACATCTTTGGTTCACGTTGAATCCCAAGCACCTAGAACAACCTGGAGCTCGAAGGTGCTCAGTGAATGTTTATTTATTAAAGGAAAGCAAACATCAGTACTAGAGGTCATTTGAAGGTGATGTTACTGATTGTTTCTCCTAACAGTTTACTATGAAAGTATCAAATATCCAAAAAACCTGAAAGAGTTTCATAGGGAACACTCCTATAACCACCACTTAGAATCTACTGTTAACATTTTACCATACTTGCTCAATCACATGTTTACGCATCTACTCATCTCTCCGTCCATTAATTGATCTTTTTTTTTTTTTTTTTTTTTGCGGTACGCGGACCTCTCACTGTTGTGGCCTCTCCCGTTGCGGAGCACAGGCTCCGGTCGCGCAGGCTCAGCGGCCATGGCTCACGGGCCAGGCACTCCGTGGCATGCGGGATCCTCCCGAACCGGGGCACGAACCCATGTCCCCTGCATCGGCAGGCGGACTCTCAACTACTGCGCCACCAGGGAAGCCCTGATCTTATTTTTAAAATGCATTTCCAAGTAAATTGCAAACACCAGTACTCCTCTCTATTTGCTGCTGACCACTGTATTAGTGGTTTGTTACATTTCCTTCATATTCTTATCCATGTTGCTGGCTTTTTGGTGGCTCCTATTTCTGGAAAATCTCCTTGGAGCTCTCTGTGGACAACTCTTACTTGCAAAAAGGAGGCAGAATGTTAGTTTCAGAATCTCAGGTTTATGAATATGAAAATGAACTAAAATTCAGGTGTGCTAGTTATCGATTCTTGTGTAATCTGTTATCCCCAAACTCTGGTGTGAAACAACAATAAACTTTTATTATTTCCCACAGTTTCTGTGGGTCAGGAATTTGGGAGCCATGTAGTTGAGCAGTTCTGAGCTGCCGATGTCATCTGGAGGCTTCACCAGGCCTGGGGGTCCTCAGTAAGGTCGCTCTTCACGCGGCTGGCAGGTGGGTGGTGGCTATTGGCTTCTGTTCCTCCCACTGTGGGCCTCTCACAGGCCTCTTGAGTGTCCTTATCACATAGCAGCTGACTTCTCCCAGAGTCAGGAATCCAAGAAAGAGAACCAGGCAGAAGCTATCCTGTTAATGACGCAGCCTCGTTCTACTCTTGAGAGGCAGGTCACTGGGAAATTAGGCTCTACCTTTTTTTTCTTTTTAAATTAATTTTTATTGGAGTGTAGTTGCTTTACAATGTTGTGTTAGTTTCTACTGTACAGTAAAGTGACTCAGCTGTACATATACATATCTCCTCTTTTTTAGATTTCCTTCCCATTTAGGTCACCATAGAGCACTGAGTAGGGTTTCCTGTGCTGCACAGTAGGTTCTCATTGGTTATCTATTTTATACATAGTATCAATAGTGCATATATGTCAATCCCCATCTCCCAATTCATCCCACCTCCCCCCTTTCCCCCTTGGGATCCATACATTTGTTCTCTACATCTGTCTCTATTTCTGCTTTGTAAATAAGATCGTCTATGCCAATTTTTTCAGATTCCACATGTATGTGTTAATGTACGATATTTATTTTTCTCTTTCTGACTTACTTCACTCTTTATGACAGTCTCTAGGTCCATGCACATCTCTACAAATGACCCAATTTTTTAAACTTCTTATGGCTGGGTAATATTCCATTGTATATACGTGCCATGTCTTCTTTATCCATTCGTCTGTCGATGGACATTTAGGTTGCTTCCATGACCTGGCTATTGTAAATAGTGCTGCAATGAACATTGGGGTGCGTGTGTCTTTGTGAATCATGGTTTGCTCTGGGTATATGCCCAGGAGTGGGGCTCTGACTTTTGAAGGGAGGAGGGTCAGAGAAATTTTGGACATATTTTAAAACCATCACATGAAGGCTCTTGTTAGAGTAGTATAGTTCATCCCGGGTTTGAATCTCAGCCAGTGACCTGGAGCAACTTCCTTTACTCTTCCAAGCCCCAGGTTCCTGGTTTGTAAACTGGTATTAGTTAGAGCACCCACCGGAAGGATTGTTGTGAGGTAGAATGACACGGTGTGCGTAGGCTGAGTGTGGCTTCTGGTCTGTTCATGCTAGAAGGTAGGATTTCCACTAGTGATAGAAACAGTAAAATAATGGTGCCGTCAAACTTACCAGGACTGTGACACGATGCACAAGATACAGGAAGAGAGTGCATCCTAGAACAGGTGAGAGGTCCTGGAGAGAGTATGGCAAGAAAACAAAGCCTGTGCAAATGTGCCTTTCACCTGTGGACTGCCTCAGGCAGGGCGAGGCACGGAGGCGAAGGGTATTGTGACCCACAGTGACTGTCAGTGCGCAAGAGTTTGTACTTGGGATAGGAAGCGACAAGGTGACTGCTGACAGAGCTGTGGGACGTGGTTTCTGCAGTCCAGCACCCCTGTGGTTTAACTGGAGAGCAAACTCCAGGATGTTGAAAGAGAGAAAACAAATTGTTTAATTTTGGTGGTTAGGAGGGATGCATTTTTCAACATTGCGATTACTTTTGATAATACTATGTATTTAAAATTTCAATTCTCACTTACAGTTAAAAACATTTTTGAGGTAAAACAATGAGACTTTGATACATCTGATGTCTTTTCCCCCCCAGCTACCTCTGAACAGTGGTGATGAGATTTATGAGCTCCGTGTCACTGGACGTGCCCAGGATGAGATTTTATTCTCGAATAGTACGCGATTATCATTTGAGACCAAGAGAATGACTGTCTTCATTCAAACAGACAAGCCCCTGTATAAACCAAAGCAAGAAGTGAAGTTTCGTGTTGTTACACTCTTCTCAGATTTTAAGCCTTACAAAACCTCTTTAAACATTCTAATTAAGGTGAGTGCCAGACAGAAATAAAGCTGGGGGTTCAAAGCCGTCTCACTGAAGCTCTCTTGGAAGTTCTGCTCACATTGTTGGTACTGGGATGTCTTAGGATTCACGTGGCTAAGCTTCCCTCCCAAAGTGGGATGGTTTCTCTAGGAAGGGGGATGGTACAGCACTGGGTTAAGAGCTTAGGCTCCAGAGTCAAGCCTGCTTGGGTTCTGGTCCTGGCTTCTTCATTGATTAATTCATTTGTCAAACATTTATTAAACTTCTGTGTCCTCGATACAGAAGGTGAGTCCCTGCTTAAATCGACTTTTCATTCCAGTGGGTAGTAGACAGACAATAAATAAACATACAGATATATAAAAAAGTGTGTGTGTGTGTGTGTGTGTTTGTGTGTGTGTGTGTGTGTGTGTGAGAGAGAGAGAGAGAGAGAGAGTTTGTGTTTGCTGTTTTCTATAGGGTTGTTAGAGAAGTCCTATTTGAACAGAGACCTACAGGAAATAAAAGAATGAGCCTCTACAAACAGAGGGAATAGCATATACAAAGGCCCTGAGGTGGGAACTTGTTAGGTGCATTGGGGGAACAAGCTTGCAGTGCACTGTTGCCCAGGAAGTGAGGGGACAAATATTAGGGAGATAAGGTCAGGTACAGGTAGGTCAGCTGGATGAGGGGCTATACAGGATTTTCTCGGCTATGATATGGACTTTGGATTTTACTGTGAGTGAAATGAAAAAATTCACTGGAGAATTCTGAGGAGAGGCATGATGTGAGCTGAGTTAACATTTTAAAAGGATCACTCTCTGCTCTAAGAAGAATAGGTGCTAGCTCTGTGACCTTGAGGAAATTAATCAACCTCTCTGAGCCTCGGTTTCCTTATTTGTAAAATGTGTAAAAATAATAATATCTTGTAAAGGTTTTTGTGAGGATTATGTGATATGATTCAAGTAAAGCATTTAGAACTGTGCCTGGCACATAGAACATGCTCACTAAACATTAGCTATTGTTGTACTAGGAGCCCCTCTGGCAGGAAATCTTTTGGCCTCCTCTGCCTGAGTACTCTGGGCTCTGGAGACAGCATGGTTGGCAGACTGAGTGCTTCCAGTGAGGTAGTCAAGCTGGAGGCAACTGACATCCGGCCGGACCTGGTTTTCTACGTTTAAGCTGAGGAGAGTATTAGACCTTTGACCAATGACATAGAAATAAGGTGACCAGTTTGCCGGGACTCTCTTGATTTTAGTACTGGAAAATCCCCTCAGTCCCAGGACATTGGTTGGCATGGACATATATATACACTACCAAATGTAAAATAGATAGCTGGTGGGAAGCAGCCGCATAGCACAGGGAGATCAGCTCGGTGCTTTGTGACCACCTAGAGGGGTGGGATAGGGAGGGTGGGAGGGAGACGCAAGAGAGAGGAGAAATGGGGATGTATGTATATGTGTAGCTGATTCACTGTGTTATACAGCAGAAACTAACACACCATTGTAAAGCAATTATACTGCAATAAAGATGTTAAAAAAAAAAAGATGTGGCACAGGGAAAAAAAATGTTCTGAGGAATAACAGAATGGAAGGCAAATTTAGGCTTTTTAGTTCAGTATCTTCCTATTAGTTTTTTTGTTGTTGTTGTTATGAGCTAAACAAACACACAAACAAAAATCAAGCAAACAAACATGTGTACATATAACTTTAAGCCAAGATGTGTTTATAGCAAATATCACATTGGTTGGCATGTTTCCTGAATGGAACTGGTATTGTTTCAGAGTTAGCCGCTCTGTGAATATCTGCCTTTGCTGTGTTGGAATAAAGCAGGTCGCCATAGTGAATAGCATTTCTAAATTCATGTAACTCTCTGAGCAGTTTATGGATGCCATTCATACTGTCCTTCATGATTTATCCACAAATACTGAGAACTTACTAAATGCGGTGTGTAAATGGAGGATTTAGAAGTGAACGTCTGCCTGTGTCTGGCTGTTTACAGTCGATCTGCCTCTTTCTGTCTCAGGCAAATAAAAATCAGCCCTGGATAAATTGTCTGTTGTAAGCGTTAACCCAGAACGAACCCTGCTGATTGTGATTTGTGGATTCTTTGGGCTCCTCTCTCCGATTTTGGACTTGGCCTGTCACATTTGGCTTTCCCAGAAGTGCACAGAGAGCCCTGCCTTTTGCTATTTATGGTCCTGAGGGATCCCGCTGGCCTGGCTGCTGGGTGGTCCCCTTGGCCAGGGCAGGAGAGTTCAACCCGGAACCCACTGTGTTTGGGACCAGTGAGTGAATGCACATGTGGGTGCCATACTCACCACAGTACTCATGGGTCAGAGCATTGATGTGAATGCCCACACCCTGCACTCTTCCATCTGAAAACAGCCCTTTGGGCCAGGGTTCACCAGACTGTGATGTGTTCTTTTTCGACATCTTTCAGTATGGGACAGGTGGTTTCTTAGAAAAACTTCCCAGAGAAAAGTGGGACTGTAGTATAAGGAGAGCCCCTGACTTGGACAAAATTGTACTCTCTAGCACAGCACCACCTGCAGGCAAGTGTGGAGAAGGCATCTGGGAACTACAGGAGGCCAGCTTTTTGGGGCCCATCTTGCCCAGCCAAGAATGGCATGTTCAGTGTTTTTTTGGGATCATTGGGTGTTTTCCCTGACCCAGTAACTGACCTTCTCAGGAAGCAAAGGGGATTCAGGGACCTTTTTATGGTGGAATAAACCTCTTCCCCTAATTCTGGCTTTCTGCAGCCAGTCTGTCCTTACACTACGGAAATAAGTGTCTCCAACGCTGTGATGGCAGCTGGCACGCTGTTTTCCGCCCTGGATGCCCTTCCTGAGAAGTTGTTGCTCCTGGGATAGGTGAGTGATCTTGTGGGCACAGCTGCTAGCTTGGGGTCCGCCCTGTGACTGTGATCTGACACTTTGGCCTGGAGCAGTGGTGGCACCTCATTTAAGTGATCTGATGTCTTTAATTCTACATGCTAGGCACACACCTTGTGCATAATCCAGGACTCTGGGGACTGGCAGAAATATTTGCCTTCTCCAGCCAGGGAGTTTATTGCTTGAGGTGGCTGACACAGGCACCTGATGGAGAGCCCAGGCTGTGCAGAGGTGACTCGAAGAGCACGAGGGGCCACTTTCCCAGTGTCTCCAGCCACGTGGCTGTTCAGGCTGTGACAGGGGCACTGTTCATATCATACGTGGCTGTCCTGTGTGCATCCCAGTAGGAGGTGACCACATGCAAATGCTGGGCTCTGCTGTGATGCCACCATGCGTCACCTGTTCAAATCCTCATGTGCTTTGTAAGGACTTCTGGCATTTCTACATTCTCTGTCTCTTCCTTGTGGGTGATATGCCCAGGTCTAAGACAGGCTTGAGAAACGAGGGATTTATCTCATTCACTCCCAGCCCTGCAGATCCTCCAGGTCACTGAAGACTTCAGTTTGGATTTCCTTTGTTTGTAGGGTTGTGGGAGAAATGTGTACCTTCACCCAAATAATACATCGGCGGACTATGTACATGTCTCTCCCTACATTTTAAGCGACACTGGGAATTATTATTATCATTTTTTATTTTTGTCAGTGTGATGGAAGAAAAATGGCCTTTCATTGTTTTCATCTGCATTCCCTTAGTTCTTAGACAGCAGATATTTATTAGCTCTTTGTATTTCTTCATTTGTTTTTGATCCTTTAAGCTCCATAGCCGTCCCAGTCTTGACAGAGGCAGGAGAGCCAGCTCTGACCGCAGTGCCTGCCCCAGGGCTTGCCAAGGATGGTGACCTGCTTATTCTTGACCCGCTTGTGGTCTTCGGTTTTTTCTTAAAATTTATTTATTTATTTTTGGCTGCGCTGGGTCTTAGTTGCTGCACGCGGGCTTTCTCTGGTTGAGCCGAGCGGGGGCTACTCTTTGTTGCGGTGCGCAGGCTTCTCATTGCGGTAGCTTCTCTTGTTGCGGAGCACGGGCTCTAGGTGCATGGGCTCAGTAGTTGTGGCTTGCAGGTTCAGTAGTTGTGGCTCACGGGCTCTAGAGCACAGGCTCAGTAGTTGTGGCGTACGGGCTTAGTTGCTCTGCGGCATGTGGGATCTTCCCGGACCAGAGATCGAACCCGTGTGCCCTGCATTGGCAGGCGGATTCTTAACGACTGCGCCACCAGGGTAGCCCCCTGGTCTTTGGTTTTAACAATTAGTTTCTGCCTTCCTAGACCACTTCCTACTCAGTTCTCAGCATTGTACTTACCCCGACTTACACAGTCTCCCCCCGCTTGTGGAGGGAGGTTTCCTCTGGCTTCTAATAACCAGGCCAACCTGCTACCTTGAGTCAGAGGATAGAGATTAGGAATCAGGGATGGTGGTGGGATGAATTGGGAGACTGGGATTGACATATATACACTAATATGTATAAAATGGATAACTAATAAGAACATGCTGTATAAATAAATAAATAAAATTAAATTTAAAAAAAAAAGAATCAGGGAAAAAATTTGATCCCACAGTTCATAATCCAGGGAACAAAGAAACACCAAAACCAAAAAGTAACAATGGGGCTTCCCTGGTGGCACAGTGGCTGAGAGTCCGCCTGCCGATGCAGGGGACACGGGTTCGTGCCCCGGTCCGGGAAGAGCCCACATGCCGCGGAGCGGCTGGGCCCGTGAGCCATGGCCGCTGAGCCTGCGCGTCCGGAGCCTGTGCTCCGCAGAGGGAGAGGCCACGGCAGTGAGAGGCCCGGGTACCGCCAAAAAAAAAAAAAAAAAAGTAACATTGACAAAAAACACCAAAAAACCCAGATAACAAATGAGAACCTTAAACAGTAGTACATGTCAGGGGGGTAAACTCCGGGCGCATTGGGGTTTCTCCAGGGAGTGGCCACTCCTGCCTCTTGGAGGCATGTGTAGAAGGCAGGAAGTTGGAGCTTATTTCACCATCTGGACAAGGAAGGAAGGGCCTTCTATGCAGCAATGGTAGAGGCCTAGGTGCATGGGCGTTTGGCACGAGCTGCAAACAAGTCTGTATGTTTGGAGGAAGACGTGCGTAGAAACGTAGATGGGGTCAGCTTACTGAGTCTTGTAAACTACCCAGAGGAGTGTAGATCTCGTTCTGTCGGCAAACAGAAGTCATCGTCACCTGGTGGTCTGACATACTGGTCATAGTGAGTGTTTACTCATTGCTTGTAATTCGCCAGGAACAGTGTCTGGTGTTTCAGCCACTTTGCCTCAGCCACAGGTGTGTGTTTGGCAGTGGGGAAGACATATTGGAGGGGCAAAACTGGAGGAGAGAGGTTAGTTGCGATAGTTAGAAAATGGTGGCTGGACGTGAGATGTTAGAGGGACAGAGTTGAAAGGGCTGGGATGGGATTGGATGGAGGCAGCGTGCTCTGGGAGAGCCTGGGAAGACTCAGGTGTTCTTCATGCATCCCCTTGGTTAAGCACCCCCATGACACAACTTCTGTTGTGTCACAAGACACGTGGGTTTGAATCCTGAGTTCCATCATGTGTTGGTGCTGTGATATTGGACCAGCCGTTTGTGGTTGAGGGCTTACCTAACCTCTCTGGGTGCCCGTTTTCTCAGCTGTAATGGGAGGATAATCCTGTGCTGTCGGGGACTCAGTGACTGAGTGACGTGTGAGTGGCGGTGATAAGGCAGAATGCCTTTGATACAGGGGCCTGTTATCCCTACAGCTGGGTTTTCTCTCAGCCACACCCCCAGCATTAGCATAGGTTTGGTGAGGCACACGTTGTAGTGTTTCATGTAGAAGGATGTATGTGCCAAGATTTAAAAGGTGGAGCAGAATACACGTGCTCTCAGGAGAATATGAGAAAAGAAGTAATGTTTATTCATCTTCTTTGGTAGTATAGAGCTGACATTTCCCAAGAACTCCCTCTGTCCCACATTTTGCGTGTGCCTGGGAGTACTGCAGGGCCATATTCGTAACCAGGTTGGATCCACATCAGACGGGGGGTTTTATATCGTTAACGTGCATGGCTTTCGTTGTAGGATCCCAAGTCAAATTTGATCCGACAGTGGTTGTCAGAACAAAGTGATCTTGGAGTCGTTTCCAAAACTTTCCAGTTATCTTCCCATCCAATACTTGGTGACTGGTCCATCCAAGTTCGAGTGAATGTGAGTATAAATACATTTTGGAGGGGGAATGTTAAAATGTTTTAAATAGGTCCGGTGGGGAAAATATCTCTGAAGTCATTTATTTAGTGAACAGAAAAAAATTAATCTGAGTATCTAGATAATTTAAGTGGTTTTATTTTTAATTTACTATCGTTAGCAATGGGTTAGCCTGTGTTATAACGTATTAGAGTTTTAATCGTTGTTGTCTTTTTATATAATGTAACGTTTGAAGGTTAAGAGGTTTCACATTTTAGTATAAAGCTGATTAAATATTTATTGTATTTAGTTATTGCACACATTGAGTATTTTAAAACTAAGTAATGAATACATAGCTATTATTTGGCAAATCTTATGTCTCAGAGTAATGACTTCTGACGAGACATTGGTCTAACCTACTTTATCTTTGTTTTAAAAACTCTAGTGACCTTTAGGTCTTTAATCTATTTTGAGTTTATTTTTGTATATGGTGTTAGGGAGTGTTCTAATTTCATAAGGCCAGACATTATAAAACTCTTAGAGGAAAACATAGGCAGAACACTATGACATAAATCACAGCAAGATCCTTTTTGACCCACCTCCTAGAGAAATGGAAATAAAACCAAAAATAAACAAATGGGACCTAATGACACTTAAAAGCTTTTGCACAGCAAAGGAAACCATAAACAAGATGAAAACACAACCCTCAGAATGGGAGAAAATATTTGCAAACGAATCAATGGACAGAGGATTAATCTCCCAAATATACAAGCAGCTCATGCAGCCAACAAACACATGAAAGGATGCTCAACGTCACTAATCATTAGAGAAATGCAAATCAAAACCACAATGAGGTATCACCTCACACCGGTCAGAATGGCCATCATGAAAAAATCTGCAAACAATAAATGCTGGAGAGGGTGTGGAGAAAAGGGAAGCCTCTTGCACTGTTGGTGGGAATGTAAATTGATACAGGCACTGTGGAGAACAGTATGGAGGTTCCTTAAAAAACTAAAAATAGAATTACCATATGATCCAGCAATCCCAATACTGGGCATATATCCTGAGAAAACCATAATTCAAAAGGAGTCATGTACTGCAATGTTCACTGCATCTCTATTTACAATAGCCAGGACATGGAAGCAACCTAAGTGTCCATTGACAGATGAATGGATAAAGAAGATGCGGCACATATATGCAATGGAATATTACTCAGCCGTAAAAAGAAATGAAAGTGAGTTATTTGTAGTGAGGTGGATGGACCTAGAGTCTGTCATACAGAGTGAAGTTAAGTCAGAAAGAGAAAAACAAATACCATATGCTAACACATATATATGGAATCTAAAAAAAAAAAAAATGGTTCTGATGAACCTAGGGGGGGGACAGGAATAAAGACACAGACGTAGAGAATGGACTTGAGGACACGGGGAGGGGGAAGGGTAAGCTGGGACAAAGTGGCAGAGTGGCATGGACATATATACACTACCACATGTAAAATAGATAGCTAGTGGGAAGCAGCCGCATAGCACAGGGAGATCAGCTTGGTGCTTTGTGACCACCTAGAGGGGTGGGATAGGGAGGGTGGGAGGGAGACACAAGAGGAAAGAGATATGGGGATATATGTATACGTATAGCTGATTCACTGTGTTATACAGCAGAAACTAACACACCATTGTAAAGCAATTATAGTCCAATAAAGATGTTAAAAGCAAAAGCAAAAACAAAAACAAAACTGTAGTGACCTTAACAGCTACATCAGTCTTCTGCTCCCCTGTGCTTCCTTCTGCCCAGCTCCCCTGCTTACTTCCTGTATTTGCTGCCAACTCTCATGGCTCCGAGGTCTAACAGGGCAGGGGCACTAGAACGCCCTCCATGTCTCTGCCTCGGGTTTTCTCTGGTGCATCACTCTGTGATGTTTGAAGATTCATTGAATATTTTCTAATTTTTTCTTTGGAATTTATTAAAATGTATATACATTCACAAATGAGAGCTTTAAAAATTCTATTAGAACAGGGCTTCTCACTTTTGACATTACGGTAACAAATTCTTTGTTGCGGGGCTGTCCTGTGCACTGTGGGACGTTTAGCAGCATCTCTGACCTTTACCCACTAAATGCCAGTAGCAGCTGTCCCCTCCCTCCAAGTCGTGACAACCAGAGATGTCTCCAGATGTCACCAAATGTCCCCTTCGAAAAATGTCCTCTCCCTCCTCCTTCGAGAGCCACTTTATTAGAAGGAATAGTCATTCATTAGCGGGTGGCCTGAGGTAAGATAAAAGTACCAAGTACCCTAATAAATTAAAACTTAAAAAATTTTCCTTTAGTTAGCATTTTCGGGGGCCACATTTTAAAAGCAGAACTCGGTCCCCTTAGCACATGTTTTTTGAGCATCTGCATGAAGACGAGGATCACGCTGGGCTCGTGGAGAGCTTGTGCCTCAGAGGAAGTGAGAAAGTGTACAAGGAGTTATGGGGGCTGAGAGCGGGGGTGATGAACGCCGAGGGGACCAGACATTGGAGCCTGTAGAAAAGGCGGACAGAGTAGGTGTTTGTGAGACGTAGGAGAGAGGAGGGTTTGTGTCGAGGCAGGAAAGGTGAAGGAGAGCCCCGGGGTCTGGGCACTGGGGAACGGAGGGCTTGGGGCATGTCGAGGATGCTGGGAGCTGCAGATTAGGAGGCATGTTGTGAGTTTTAAGGAGTTAGGACTTTATTCTCTGTTCCCACGTTTTGGTTTCATTATCATTTCCCCAGGAATCAGCTGTTTGTCCATCCATCCATCTATCCATTCATCCATCCACCAGTCCATCCATCCATCTACCATCCTCCATCAAATATGTGTTGAGGGCTTATAGCGCAGTGATAGGATACCAGGAAGCCTAACATCTGATCTCTGTCTTCAAAGACTATTGTGGGGAGATGACAATTATGACAAAGTTAAGTGACACAAGGGTGACAGAAGAACACAAGGTGGTGCAATAGCAGAGGACTTGTGAGGCGCTCAGTCAGTGAGGCCCGTCAGGTGCCTCCAAGGAGCGAGACTCACTCAGGCCGCCTGGGGATAAAGATGGTCTGTTGTCAGCATGAGCGCCTGTGCTTTGGAGCCAGCGGCTTCCTCTGTCCTTGTGGTCGGCCCCATTCCCCTCACTTCTCTCCAGCCTCTAGGGTGTTCTCTGGTCCAGATCTGGACTGAGCGCATTGGCTTAGCCTAATAACCGTGTCCTCAGAGTACTACAAGCAAGCCTCTGCATGGGTGGCTGGCAGCCCGCGGATGGGTCACTGGGTCAGATGTCCATCGCTGGCCCATTCCGAGGCCACCTCTGCACAGTGACCAGGTCTCAGCCTTGGGGGTAGCAGCCTCTCTGGGATTCCTTTGTTCAGTGACTGGTACACAGAATATGTACCAGGGGAGAGAGGAGACTAGAGTAGTGGAGAAAGGTTGGGAGATGTGAGACTGCAGGGTGAAAGAATTACCGGATTTCTCATGTAGTAGTTTGTGGACTTGACCTGTCCTATTGCTTTAATAGGAAAAAAAGATAAATGCTCTTAAGGAAATTCAAGTGCTTGAAAAATTAAAAAAACATTCACAAAATCTGGTCGTTGCCCACCTCTTTGGCCTTGTTAAGGGCCACCCTTACCCTTGAACTCTATGCTTTAGATGTATTGTTCCTTAAGTTTCTTAAACTCGCCAGTCCGTCCTGTCCCAGAGCCTTCCACGCAGGCTGCTCCCTCTGCCTGGAGCCCTGTTTTTCTGCTGTTTTTCTAGCTCCTTGCTTTTGTTCTCAGGCATTATCTTTGATGGCCTAGCGCCTCTGGACGTTTGCGTAGCACACTGTGCTTCTCTTGGTCCATTCCTGTCACTTGATTGGCAGGACCTGATACGCAGAGTCTGTTTGAGGTCTGTAGCCAGAGTTTTGTTCCCCTGTGTCTTGGAGACTTAGCGCAGTTCTTTGCACAAGGTAGAAGTCAGTACTTGTTAAATGAATGCGTGAAAGCTATACCATAGTCACTGGTCTTGAACTAAATATAATGTCCCCTTTTCCACATTCTATAAACATCTTTATCTTTTTGAAGACAGGCATATTGATCAGGAACTTATTAGTGGTGATATCATGTTTTTTCCTTCCAGCGTTATTGAGATATAATTGACAAATAAAATTGTAAGATATTTAAAGTATACAATGTGATGATTTAATATACATATACATTGTAGAAGGAGCCCCCCTAGGTGATACAATGTTAAGGCACACAACTAAGGGAAAATAAGCCCCGTTATTTAAAAAAAAAAAAAAAAAAAAAAAAAAAAAAACTCCTCCAATGGCCACCAGAGGTCAGTATAGTCAAAGAAATGTTATGACAAGCAAACTGGATCCAGCCTTGGTCTCTGGTTTATCTTTCCTTGACTCCAGCACAGCATTCAAGGACTCTATATTGCTTATTATTAAACTCTTTTCCTTTTAGCTGTGAATAATTATTATGGAGGAAATATATTTATCATTTAAACAGTCCACCATTATAGACCATATTTTTATTTTCCCAAGGCAGTGACCATGCTTGGTATAAATTTTAGGGAGGGGAAAATAATTATTTTCAGGAGACTGTTTTGAAATCCCATTTTGTCTCTAGAAAAAATATGGCCTGATTTTAGTATTACTACTGAAGGACAATGTATATAGGACTTACCAGAGCTTTGATTTGTAGTGACATGCAGATAATCAGAGTGGCATTATTATAAAGCAAGTCTTGATGATTATTATTTTTAAGCCCTCTTAAAGTTAGTAAAATTTAGTAAGAACTCTGACTTTTTTGTGTGCTACTTATGCATATACTTAATCTATATGATTGCATCGGATGGGGACTTATTCTTTGCTGCTTTGGGAACAATCACCGTCCCTGCCGGCTCTCCCACACTTTGGTCCCTTCCACATCTCCAGGCCCTTTTCCATCAGTTCTCCCTTAAGTTTCTGGAGCACCAGACCCTCCCCGCAGAGGGAAGGGGTTTATTTTAGCCATAATACCCCTCCACAGACACGTGTTTTACAGAGTTGTTATACATCATGTACATTATAGGTCAAGTGGGGAAATGTGCTCTAAGTTGATAATCATCTTACAAATACACCTTGGGAAGATGATTTGTTTTAAAAGTCAGGCATCGCTTGTATTTTCGATTTTTGTAGTATTTCTCTAGTTGCCTTATCTCTTGACTGGTATCCTTGGTTCTCCCAAATAGTTGCAAATGTTTTTTTTTTCCTCCCTATTTTTTTAAATTGTGGTAAAATATACATAACAGGAGATTTACTGTCTTAACTATTTTTAAGTATACAGTTCAGTGGTATTAAATACATTCACAATGTTTTGCAACAATGTTGTGCACCATCCATCTCCAGAACTCTTTTCATCTTGCAAAACGGAAACTCTGTACCTATGAAGCAATAACTGCGCATTTCCCTCCTTCCAGCCCTGCCCTCACGTCCCCGGCACCCATCGTTCTACTTTCTGTCTCTATGATTTTGACTACTCTAAGTACCTCATAGAAGTGGACTCATAGAGGGTATGTCTTTTTGTGAATTTATTCCACTTAGTTTAACGTCTTCAAGGCTTATCCAGGTTATAGCACGTGTCAGAATTTCCTTCCCTTTTTAAGGCTGACTCATCTTCTGTTCTATGTATATTCCGGATTTAGTTGCAAATTTTCTGGCATCGTTGATTATAAATTGTATTCCAGGTTACTAGAAGGCAGTTTTAGAGGTTCTTTAAAAGAGAGGCTGGCGCTGGTGTCTGAGCACCAGGCTCCCAGGAGGCAGGAGGGATCTTACCACACTGCCCTCTCCCTTGGGCAGCCTCGGCTGGCCCAGAGTTTCAGGTCTCTGGGCGACTCAAGCATCGGTGTCACATTCCTCTGAGGACCCGAAGGAAGAGCACTGAGAGAGCCCTGCTTCTGGATATCTCAGCCCTGCACCTTCCTTCCTTGGGAGCAGACAGCGTGTCTTTCCTCCCAGAGTGGCTGGTACAGCTCCCGCTGCTGGGACTTAGCCGTGGTTGCTACGCACCCTTGTGCCTGGGAACCCGCCGATGGCAGCTCTCGTTCAAGTTGCGCAGCCCAGCGCCCCGCCCCCAGACGGCAAGTCAGTATCGCAGGCAGCGACCTAGGAGTTTGCATTTTACATTAGCACTCTAGGAAATCCTATTTGTTTTCAGGACCACGTTCTGAGAAGTGCTGCTGTGTGCCCACAGCTAGGCATCTTCGGGTTCTGTCTCTTCCAGTGAGAGGCGGTGGTGGGTAGTGGAAAAGGCACGCCCCGATTCGTTCTTGGAACTCCCTGGTGGTGAGACGGAGCTACTTACTTGACCCCTCTAGGTGAGTAGCTCCGCACGGCCACCTGGCAGCCTAGACTTTCTAAAGCAGATTTGGGGTCACGGTCTCAATTTTTACAGCAGCTCTTCTGGAGATTTGGATACACAGCCTGCGGAGGAACCCCTGAACCAGACGACCTCTTAGTCTCTTCTGGCTGCAACTGACTGCAGTTTCTCAGCCCTTGTTTTGATCTTAGGCCAGTGTTAGGCTGGCAGACGAGAAATAGAAGGTAGAAAGCATGATAGCCCAGAGGCCCGAGATCACTTTTTTTGGAGCCCTGTGTGCTAGTTTGTGGGTGTATAATTGTTGTGTAGTTCAGAGGCAGTCTGCACTGAATTGTTCCTTTGTTTGTAACGATGACGTCTCCTTTCTCCTGAGCTAGTTGCCGTGGAACGTCAGGTAGAGGGGCACTGCGTGGCTTTTTATAGCCTTTCAGATGCTCCTTATCTATCTTTCTGCTCAGCTGTTCCCTGGTCAGTTTGCTTCTGCTGTCAGGGTTTTTCTGAAGCCATTGTCCTTTGCGAAAGAGCACACATTCGTCTGGACAGTTCTTGAGCTTGGAACGCTCCACAAGTGGCATCTGGTGATCCCCTGGCAGGTGATGACAGCTGAACAGAGCATGGAGCCACCTGTGACAGGTCAGCAAACAGTGCATCCTCTCTGGAACGCAGATGTGGCTTCCAAAATCCTTTTGCTAGCCTCTGCTTGAAAGAAGGCTGCGTTTGGAGGGAAAGACCGTAAGTTCTTGCCTGCATGTGCAGTGAAAAAAGGAAGGAGGAGTTAGTTTTAGAATTTTGATGTTTTTAGAGCGTGTCACCTGGTGGAGGCTAGCGCTTCGTTCTCCGTTCTTCCATAGGTCCTTCTACCCAGCACCTCTGCAGCACTTACTGATCCGTGTAGGCTTTTCTTTCCTTTTTTGGTGTGTTAAGGTATACATGAAATTTACCGTCTCAGCCATTTTTAAGTGTGTAGTTCAGTAGCATCAAGTACATTCACACTGTTGTACGAACATCACCGCCATCAATTTCCAGAATTTGTTTCATCTTGCCAAACCGTGATCAGTGTAGCTTTACAGAATATGACTGCCTTACTTATTAGACTGTGAGTTCCTGGAAGACTCCAGTTCTTTTTCTTTAAATTGAAGTATAGTTGATTTATAATATTGTGTTAATTTCAGGTGTGCAGCATAGTGATTTGTCTTTTCTTCAGATTATATTCCATTATAAGTTATTACAAGATATTGGGTAAAATTTCCTGTGATATACGGTAAATCCTTGTTGCTTGTCTATTTTGTGTATAGTAGTTTGTGTCTTTTAATCCCATACTCCTAATTTATCCCTCCCCCCTCCACCTTTCCCCCTTGGTAGCCATAAGTTTTGTTTTCTATGTCTGTGAGTGTGTTTCTGTTTTATATATAGATTCATTTGTATTATTTTTCAGATTCCACATACGAGTGATATCATAGTATTTATCTTTCTCTGGCCTAGTTCACTAAGCATAATATTCTCTAGGTCCATCCACGCTTACTGAAAATGGCAAAATTTCATTCTTTTTTACAGCTAAGTAGTATTCCATTACACACACACACACACACACACACACACGTATCAGATCTTCTTAAGCCAGTCGTCTGTAATGGGCACTTGGGTTGCATCCGTAAGACAAGAGTTCTGTGTGATTAATTTCCACATTTATTCTGTCCTGTTTTAGGAACTCAGTTATGCTTATGTGATGAAAGAATGAGTGAATGGAGTGATTGAACGGTTTCTCCTAGACTGTTGCTACTGGTCATTATCCTTTGTGATGCTCTATGACCTATAGTCCCAGTCTTCTATATGAGACTACAACTTAGTAGAGATATGTTCATATATCTTCATTCTGAGGTTACGTGCAATATATAGTTGTGTACTTGGTGCACCTGTGAGCCAGTAGGAAACAGGCCTTTTGGATTAATATTCTGGACTTTCTGACTTTGAAGATTAAAAAGGATTTCAGTCAAGAACTGAATATCCTCGTCTTCTGTGAAATTCAAGATGCACGCACAAGTTTTGTGCCGTATTATTCCTGTGACTTTATTAGGTCGTTTGATCTGCTAATTGTCAGTCCCTGGGGGTGCGCATTTAATTAAATTCTGGCTCCAAGCTAATATATGTCAGGAGTTCCTTGTCTTGTTCTTTCTCTCCAGAAGCTACCCTAGGGATGCCCTTCCTTTCACATGTCCCTTACCGACCCCTCTCTTCAGTCAGAAAACTTTGGGATCGGATTTTAGCGTGTCCTGATCATCAGTGAAATGGGGAGTCTGAGAAGTCCATCAGCACGTCTCACAGGGTTTTGGTGCTGGAGAGGATCTTAGAGGTAACCCACAGTCATCTCCTCCTTTGATGGAGGAAGAATCTTAGTGACCTGCTTGGGCTCAGGTGGTGTTATGGTAGGGTCAGGGCTAGAAGCTAGATTTCCTGATACTTTTCAGCTCTATAACATTAAATTATTTAATATGTGCTGCAATTGCTGTTTTAAGACAGTCACGTTTTTGGTTGAACATAGATGTCAACAGGGCTGTCTGGATGCATTGGTGGGGAGGGTGCCCACCTCTGTCACATGATTTTCGGGTGCCACACGTGTCACTCCCTCATACACTGCATTGTTTTCAAAATGTCTCAGATTCTGAACACAACAACCAGGACTTTGAATTGAGGGTTTGAGCCTAGGAGACTCATGTTACAGCATATGCGTTGCCTGGTAGGGAACTATGTAGTATCCATTAGTGTATTTACTAAGGATTAGCTTGCTGTCACCTAGCAGACTGTATAATCTTGGTATTATGAGCCATAAGATTAATTTTTTTTTTTTTAGTTCTATGACTTTAATTTGTTTTTTAGAGTTGGATCTCTTTTTTTAAATCGAAGTATAGTTGATTCACAATGCTGTGTTTGTTTCAGGTGCCAGCACAATGATTCAGTTATGTATACATATATATCCATTTTTGCAGATTCTTTTCCATTATAGGCTATTACAAAATATTGAATATATTTCCCTGTGCTATATGGTAGGTCCTTGTTGTTTATCTATTTTATATATAGTAGTGTCTATCTGTTAATCATGAACTCCTAATTTGTCCCCCCCATTTTCCCCTTTGGTAACAATACGTTTGCTTTCTATGTCTGTGAATCTGTAAGAAGATTAATTTTTAAAAGAACTTTTTGTTTGAGGTAGATTCACAGAAAGTACAGAGAGGTCCTGGATACCCTTTATGCAGTGGACCCAATTATTTTATCTTATTATTGTACAACCTCAAAGGCAGCAGCTTGATACTCATGTGATGTGTGATGTATGATGCTTACTTGTCAGTGACATAGAGGAGATCTGTAACTCACTGGACTCCAACTGCTGGCGGCAGCACACTGGGTACCAAGGTGGAGCCTGAAATGAGTACTGAGGCGCTGGGTGTAAGAAAAGGAGAAATGAGCAGCAAATGAAATTACTTTGCCTCAAGGGTGCCTTTCCCATTCAGTACAAAGCTGTAGCTACACTTCTGCTTTTTCCTCTTGCTTGAGTTTGGTGCCCAAGAAAGCTGGTCATGTTGCATGTCTTTGAAGACCTCAATTCTTTGCACTTTCAGTAGGAACAGAGAGGGTTAAATGAGTGATTTGTATTCATTTTTAAAGAGAGCATGATTCTAGTTCGTACTTTTCTACTAAGGAAACCAGTTTGTCCCTTGTACAGCATAATGTATTTGGTGCTGCAAATGGTGAAACTTCTTAGGGTGTGAATGTGCTTGTAGCATAGGATGCCTGCACCAGGATCCTTCCACCTGGAGCCCTGTGTCACAGACAATATAGTCTGTGTCTTGGTTGTTGGTTAGATCCATTCTTCCCAAGTCCTATCACTATGAGTAATTATCGGGTATAGCACAACATCAGTTCTTCGGATGTTTAGTTCCAGTCTTGATGGGTACCAGAATATTTGTGATTCTTTCTCATGAGGGAAGGGATTCAGGAAAATGTTGTCTTCTGGGGAGATTCTGGTTTCTCCATCCTCACTCTCAGTAGATAATCTCCCTTTCTACTTTGTAAAGAAAACACATGTCATCAGATAGGAATTTCTTTAAATTTCTCTGCCACATTTACATATCTACCTTGTCTGCACCCATCTCATGCTTATCCTTTTCTTTTACAGAAAAGATATAATTCTTCATATCTAAGACCAAAACATTGATCTCTTCACGGGCTTCTCCTTTCTCCTGCTTTCTCGAAAACCTTACAGTCTCCCAAACACCACGCTGGAAATCTCAAAATCTCAAAAGATAAACTGAAGCATATTAAAAAACTTGAGTTTATTTGAGCAGAAATCGATTGGAATTGGCAGTGCCAAACTGGAAGTGGTTGGAGAGTCCCCTCAGACAAGAGGTGGAGAGACTTTATAGAGAAAAGGTGGAAGCAAAGAAAGGAAGTCATAGATTGACTGTAGCTTAAAGCCTAGGTGACTGTTTCTGATTGGTTGTCCTTAGCATTTTGATTTCATAACCGTGAGGCATTCACAGGCTTAGATCCTGGTTTGTTTACGTAGGGCACCCACGGCATGAGAGCCCCATCAGCCCAATGGCCTCCTTACTTAATTAACTTAAACCATGGGTCACTTGACAAATGGCTGTGCCTCCTCAGGGTAGTCTGAATGTTATTTCAATTTCTTGCAGGAGATGCTGTACAATAACTGAGGCTAATGTGATGAGACTCCGGTATCAGAACCAGCCTGGGGACAAAATTCAATGCGTTTATTCATTAATACATACATTCATTCAACAAACCTTGAAAGCATGCTGAATTAGGTGCTGTGCCCCCAGTGACTTCACAGTCTGTTTCCGGTGATGGGCAGAAAGCAGATAATTATAGTATACTGTGTTAAGTAAAGTGATAGAGTTATACACAGGGTATTATGGGAGAGAAGGGGCTCTAACCCAGCACGGGGAGAGGCGATCAAGAAAAGGTCCCTGGTGGAGGCTGAACCCAGATAAAGGAGTCCAGGATGTTCTCTAGAACATTCAGGTGGAGGTGTCCCGAAGGTGGATTTGAGTCTGAATCTCCAGCTTGAGGGATGGCCAGAGATAAAGGTTTAGGAGTGTTTAGCGTGGAGATGACAGTTAACACCATGAGAGTTGATGAGCTCACTTATCAAGAGCATTGGGCTCAGGATGCGAAGGGCCGACATTTCAAGATCAGAAAAGAAAGGACCGTTAACGCAACAAGTCAGAAAGATAAGAGTACCAGGAGAACAGAAGATGTGACAGTGTTTACAGACTGAATGAAGGGCAGGAGACTAATCAGAGAGATGGAAAATCCAGGAATTGTCAGGGATGACTGGTAATGTAGGAGGCAGGAAGGGAGAATTTATTTCAAATGTAAACTAATGTAACTGCTTGTTTGGTAAATAATTGCCAAAAAGTTGGTTTCAAGGCTGTTGAAAGGAGGCCCAAACAAATTAGTTGATTTTCCACATTTGTCAAAGCTAGCACTTTTTATTCAGTCTAATACATGTCATTTGAGAACTTTTTTGGTATCAGGCGGTCTGTTAGGTTGGCAACTCAAGGGATAAACTATGAAGGATAAAAACAACGGTGTAACATGGACCTGGCTCTCCAAGAACTTGCAGCAAGATAAGCCATGTACCTAAATATTCAGGATACAGGGTGAAAAGTGACAAAGAAAGGAGGACTAAAGTGCATGGAGGCATAGAGATTACTTTTAGATTGGGGATCCAGAGAAGCAGTAATATTTGAGCCAAGTCTTGGAAGATGGGCAGAGGTGGAAGTGTGTGTAAGTCAAGTATAGGGGAGAGTGAGAGAAGCGGCACAGTGCATGAAACTCCAGGGCACTGTCAGCCGTGCAGTATTGCACTGGACTGTGTCTGCTCCCTCTCTAGACTGAACTTCTGATGCTGAGGCCTGTAATTAACCTTTACAGAGCCTCAGGTGGTGTTTTACATGTAGTACTCACTTGGTGTTTGCTATATGAACTTAACTTGAGGAACAGACATCATCGTTGTTAAATTGCTTATTCCACAGCCTTACCTGTGCTTTACCTCAGCTGTAAAGCAAAAAGTAATTTAAAGACTAGAATTCTTTTTTTTAATATTTATTTTATTTTTATTTATTTATTTATTGGGTTGTGTCGGGTCTTAGTTGCGGCATCGTTTTGTTGTCATGCGCGGGCTCCAGAGCACGCAGGCTCAGTAGTTGTGTGCATGGGCTTACTTGCCCTGTGGCATGTGGGATCTTAGCTCCCCGAGCAGGGATTGAACCTGCGTCCCCTGCATTGGAAGGCGGATTCTTAACCACTGGACCACCAGGGAAGTCCCATGACTAGAATTCTTATGTTATCAGTAAAACAGGTATTAAAGGTAGATTGCCTTCTTGACTTGATTTTCGAGGGTGACAAATCAGAACTTATAAATGAATCAAAGACATGTAACTTATAACATTCCTTTATATGACATGAAAACACTTTAAGATAGAAGTGACAAATGTGGAGATTCTTAAAGACTGATCAACACAAGTTCTTTGGGATCTACTTTAAATGACAACACTGAAGCCAAGTTTTAGACAATTATTTTGTCGGCATATAAGTAGTTATATTTGTCTTATACTTTGAAATGAACTGTATCCTTCTTTTAGGATTACAAAATAGTTTGCTGGTGTACAGTTTATTTGTTTACTAAAATTTTATTTATTTTTTATTGAGGTATAGTTGATTTATACTATCATGTTAGTTTAGGTGATATACAGTTACTTTAGGTTAAACAAATATGACTTTAAAAAAAGCCAATATCTTGTAGCTGCAGCTGTGTATTTGCTTTGATAAACTTAGGGAATCAGAATTGGAATACACATTTCATTGGTGGAATTTCTTAGCTATCTTGAAGTGGTTCTATTTAATGTGTTACCTATGATTAGGAACAGAGAAATAGAAATATGAGGAGCTGGAAAAAAAGATATTCTAGGCCACACGTTTTCTTGTTGATGCTGGAAAAGGAAATAATTAACAGTATCTGTTAAAATAGGGTAGAGTGGGCTTCCCTGGTGGCGCCGTGGTTGAGAGTCCGCCTACCGATGCAGGGGACGCGGGTTTGTGCCCCGGTCCGGGAGGATCCCACGTGCCACGGAGCGGCTGGGCCCGTGAGCCATGGCCGCTGAGCCTGCGCGTCCGGAGCCTGTGCTCCGCAACGGGAGGGGCCACGACAGTGAGAGGCCCGCGTACCGCAAAAAAAAAGAAAAAAAAAAAATTGGGTAGAGTGTACTGATTTAAGGGTTACAGTAGAAAATACTTCAAGGAATTGGGAAGATAAAGGGTGTTGATCCGTGATGATTTTGCATTCTTGACTATTTTATATATTCTTCATTGGTTTGCTTTGATAGGGATAGAGAAACCGAATTTGAAGTCATTTCCTGTTAGTTTGACATGTGTTATCCTTGCTTGATAAATTCCTAAATTATCTAATTTAGTCTTGTTCTCATTTCACAAATGAGGGAAGTCAGGTTAAGCGGTTTGTTTCGGTGACCTGCAGTGAATTAAAGAGACAGGTCACCTGTTTATGTTAGTGGATTGTTAAGAAAAACTCATGAAATTCACAGACTGCATGTGGCAGATAACTGAAAATAAACTTCTACAAAGTTAAAATAAATGGTTTTGTTCGTTAAATAATTATAAATGTAATTAAAAATGTTTTCTAAATGTTTTTGTGAGGTAAGTAAGCAAGCAAAGTAATTAAATAAGAGCTCATATATTTTCTTGTCTTTTTTTTTTTCTTCCCAATAGGACCAGACATATTATCAGTCATTTCAGGTTTCAGAATATGGTAAGAGTTCTTCAACTTATTTTGATGGAAAACACATTTGTTACTTTCCAGAGAGATAAGAGAAATTTCTAAGAGATGTATTATTTAAAGTAAAAATCCCAATGGATTTTTACCAGGTAAAATCCTAGTATTTCCTATAGGTCTGAACATTTTTTCTTTATAAAGAGTAAAGTAGGAATAAGATTGGCTGTAGTTCCATTATCCTGCTCTTTGTATGTATAGTTATTCTGTTTTTCTACTTTGTTGTGATCATAACATATTTAAAATTTTGTACGGTGTTGTTTTTTAAAGCATAACCACAGTCATTTCCCATATCTTTCACTTGGTCAACACTGGTGAAGACAGGGTTTAACTTGGGTAAATCCTGCAGGTGCCACATTTGTAATATCGCATTTGGAAACACGTAGATGTAAGCAATGTGCGACCCAAGTGTTTTGTTGGTGGATGGAGAGGAAGGAAATCGGAGAGTGAAGGCATAGGACCCCACAATTAGTTGTACTTTGAACAGCTGTTTTGAGGTTGCACACAAGCGTTTTCATCTGAGTTGTGTTACTTTTTGAGATTGTGTCTCATTCAGGCAATAGAAATTCTGGAAAGTCGTTTGCTTGCACCTTTTTGGCTCTGGTCCATGAATCTCATACAGCACTGTCACAGCTCAGCGTCATGATCACCTAGGACAGGGAGCAGCAAAGCTTTTTCCTGTTAATTGCCAGATAGTAAAACTTTATGCTCTGTGGGCCACACGGCTCTGTCTTAACTACTCAACTTTGCTGTTGTAGCACGAAGCAGCCATAGACAATATGTAAGTGAAAGTGGTTGTGATCCAATGCAGTTTTATTTATGGACGTGGAAATTTGGATTTCATAGAATTTTCCCATGTCGTGAAATAGTCTTCTTTTGATTGTTTCCAACCAATTGGAAATGCAAAACCCATTCTTAGCGCATGCTGGTCATTGTTTACTGACCCCCCCATCTGGAACTGTGCTGTCCGGTTCAGGGGTCACTCACCACGTTGGCTGCTGAACACTTGAACTGTGGCTGGTCTAAATGGAGGTGTGCTCTAAGCAGGTAGAATGCCAAATTTTGAAGACGGTATAAAAAAAGAAAGAAAAATAGCTCATTAATAATAATTATTTATATTGATTCCATGTTGAAATGATAATATTTTGGATATATGGCTTTAGGTAAAATATTACAAAAATTAATTTCACCTGCTTCTTTTTCCTTTTTAAATGTGGCTACTAGAAATTTAAAACTACACCATGTGGTGCACATTTTGTTTCTTTTGGACAGCCCCGATCTAGAGGAATAAATCAGAGGTGGCTGAGGCTTTTAAAGGCTGTTTTTATTTCACATAGAGGCGGTGCTGGGTGGCTGTATGTTGTTGAAGGGGGTATGTAGTGGAGGGGCAATTGATTGCCAACCTGTGATGTTTGAGGAGGGGACATTTTAATTTCCTTGGGCTAAGAAAATTCCACCTCTGAGTGGCCAGGACCTTGGAGGAGGGTCAGAGTCCTGGAGTGGTCTCGGGCCTCAGAGCATCTTGGTACTCCAAGGGTCTTTAGCCTGGAGCTGGAGGTCTGTCCTGTTCTGCTGACTTATTGGTCGTCCTGATTCTTCTCTTGCATTAATTGAGTGGTGAGATGCCTTGTTATGAGATGGATCTATTTCATTGGTCAGTGAAGTTAGAGAAGAGGAATATTTCTATAGATTGGAAGGAAATGAAATTTTTTTTACTCCAGTGAGGTGCTTTATATTAAATAATATTACTATTTATAAAATATTTCATAGCCTAATTATATAAAGCCAACCAAAGTCGGGGTTTCTAATTTTAGGGTTACCTTCAGGAACCAGTACCTGTTGCCCAAGAAAAGCATCATTACTTTGTAGCCATATCCTAGTTATTAACTAGAAATCCTAGGACACAACTTCGTAGTAATCCATCGCGTTAGACTGTCACAACATTTACCTTTGATGGTCTCAAAGGACGTGGATTCTCTGTGACTGCATGTGTGTCACCCTGAAGAAAAAGGAGAGTCTTAGGGTCTCAGGATGTGCTTTTAGTAACCAAATTGGAAAGAAGTCCTAGGGAAGGGGCTGCTCAGAAGTAGCTATTTACCAAGTGATATGGAAGTGTTTTAACAAGCAGTAAGTGCACACTGGTGGGTGACAGGTGAGTGAAAACCCTGGCCTTCTAGCACTCAGATGGCTTTGCATCTAGGGTTCTAGATACAATTTAGATTCTACCGGTGGGAGGCTTCACAGACCCGAGTGTCCATAGCAACTCCCCCATCCCCATCACTGTCTAGTTACCAGCCTTGTAGGGTTTCTGATTTTGAGTCTATGTGTTAATGTGTATTTGGAGCCTAGTGAATCTAAGTTCAAATAGTACTATGTATCAACTCCTTTCGAGCAGTTCTGTTCTCTAGTTTGTTAAGTTGTAAAATGAGAGGTAAATGGATTGTTTAAAATATCCTTGCTTTTCTTTTCCAGTATTACCAAAATTTGAAGTCACTTTACAGACACCATTATACTGTTCTTTAAATTCTGTGAGTTTAAATGGTACCGTCACAGCAAAGTAAGTATCATATTGCTTTCTGTGACTATAAACTGTTCTGAAACTGTATGACAAAGAGCTCATTATATACTCCAGAACATTAGCACAATATGTTGCTTATTAAAATACCCCAATGGGCAGGAAACAAATGTTTATAGTAAATAATTAAGCACAGAACATATCTGCACAGGTCTTTGCACCCATGTCTCTGCTTCCAAGCTGATCCAGTCCTAAAATATTCCCCAATAGGCTACTGTCTTTCTAACACTAGTCAAGGGATTTACCTGACAGATTGTGCCAGATTGAAAAAAAGCTTTATCTTTATTTAGTCCTCATTCAGCTGTCTATAATGGAGGTTGAGACTCGGGGGAGGGCTTTGGTTGCCTTATTGCAATTCACAGATGAGTCAGTGATCCACATTCATCATCCATTTCAGCACTTGGACACAGGGACTTCCAGCCCCGCCCCATGTAACTGCTGTCTAGTGGCTTTCATGACTTTGATCCAATGGCTCGAACATCACAGCATTTTGTTTTGCTGAGGCAAAAAGCGTCTTCAGAGTTCCAGATCACTGGCTCTCAAACGTATAGGCTGGGATTGCCCTCAAGTAATTCCAGGACCGATTTCTTGTAGCATTTTAAATTAAAAAAAAAATTTTTTGTCCGTCCCCATCCCCTGGGGTTTGCGAGGACTTGGATGCGGTGACACCTGTGACGCACGTCCCTCCTTGGCCGGGACCTGTCAGTGGGTTGGAGTTGGCCTGGGTGACTAGGCCTCCTCAGGAGAGCAGCCTGTGGGCTGGGTGCCGACCTAATCCTCTAAGGGGCCAGGACCTGGTGGAGCATCGCGGTGCCCTTTCCCTGCTCAGCTGTCCCTCCTTGGTGTCACTTGCACCTCTTCCAACCAGAGACGGTCTTGCTGTGGGCCCCAGTAAACCTCAGCACACTCCCCGTGACCTCCGCAGCCCTGATGGAGAGGTGCTTGCCTTTCCCTCCCCAGGATGGGTGTGCTTTATAGCATTTATTTTTTAAAATTTATAATTATTTTTTATTTTTTGCGGTACGCGCGCCTCTCACTGTCGTGGCCTCTCCCGTTGCGGAGCACAGGCTCCGGACGCGCAGGCTCAGTGGCCATGGCTCACGGGCCCAGCCGCTCCGCGGCATGTGGGATCTTCCCGGGCCGGGGCACGAACCCGCGTCCCCTGCATCGGCAGGCAGACTCAACCACTGCGCCACCAGGGAAGCCCTGAAATCTTTAACTGAGATGAATAAAAATCTGCATTTGTTTATTAGCTTTGATGTGAACATCTGCTCACTATTCCCACCTCATTAAAATAAATAGTAGATTCTTTCCCCTCATCATAATAGGTTTTAGAGGAATGTAAAGAAAATAACATGGCATACATCATAACTTTTGTGGACAGTAGAATTTTTAAAATATTATTTTTATAATCTAAGGCTTATTAAAATGTAGTTACTATTTGATGAATTGAGAGATCTGCATCCTGGAAATGACATGGAATAAAATGGTGGGGAGAAACATGAATTATAATGATAGGTTCACTTTTTTTAGGTATCATTTTGTAAACCTATTGTGCTGTGGTTTTCTGAAAAAAAAAAATCCTTGTTTTGTTAACGATACAATCATAGAATATCTTTGATTTGCTTTTGAAAAAGTTGTTGAGCTATTATTTTCCGAATGATTAGTTTATCACAGAAGCTTCCAGATTCTATTTAGGACAATAACTGTCAGTATCCTTGCTTCATGATTATTATAAATAAATCAGCTTGGGGCTTGCAAAGCTAAGTCCACTTCACTTTTAAATCAAAATTAAAAATATTTGTGTCTGAGAATACTTTAAATAATGTTTGAATTCTCAAGCTCCCTGTGCTATCGGGTGATGTAAATTTTAAAATATGATGTTCTGGTGTTCTAGTTATGCATTTATTTAATCTTTAGCAAGATACAAGCAGTGTTAGGTTTTTTCTTTTTTTGTGTGTGGTATGCGGGCCTCTCACTGTCGTGGCCTCTCCCGTTGTGGAGCACAGGCTCCGGACGCGCAGGCTCAACGGCCATGGCTCACGGGCCCACCCACTCCGCGGCATGCAGGATCCTCCCGGACCGGGGCACGAACCCGTGTCCCCTGCATCGGCAGGTGGACTCTCAACCACTGCGCCACCAGGGAAGCCCCAGTGTTAGGTTTTGAGGACTCTTTTGATTGAATGAATTTGATGCTGACGTTGCTAACCGGGGGTTTCCACTAACTTTACTATTTTTGTTTGGGAGGGTGGTGCATTTGAAGATGGACTGTTTTATTCTCTTTAATTTGGAATATGCTGTATTTTATCATTGGTTTTTGAGTTGAGTTGATCCAGACGAGGGGCTGTTTTTTGTGTTCAGCTGAGGGATTCAATGGAAGGAGGAGTTTACTGTCAGATTTATAGAGCACAAAGCAAAATTAACTTCCATGTTTGCTTGAGCATTTCACAATAGAGATGGAAGGGACCCAGGAAACGCATTTAAAAAAGGCTTTCTGGCAGTAAAATGGTTTACCGAAGATTGTCTCTCCTTTACACGAAGAGACTATCCCATCATGAGAGGGGATACAATTAATACATAGAATGCAAGTCCGCAGAGAGAGATTTGATTCAGGAATAGAATTTCGGTGCTATGGATAAGCAAATTACTCTTATTTTAAATTTTCTTTCAAAAAGCGAATTTTTAATAGCCATGAGCACATTTGGTGCCCTGGCATGTTTGGTCTAATGAACCCTAATGGTTAGTATTGGAACGTGCAGCAATGGGCCACGGCGAATGCAATTTCAACTAACATTTTAAAATATTCAAAAGCTACAAAGTCTCCTGGGCATGCGGTTAATGGGCCAGTCCAGATGTCTAAGAATAAAAGATTTTCATAATCTTTTAAAAATCTTTTGACGGGAAACTGTCACTTCCAATTATGATCAGATTTTCTCTGGAGTCTCCAGAGGCTGGGTAAAGTGTGTATTATGAACTGTTTTTGAGGTACTGTAGTTAAAAGTCTTCTCATTTTGGAGACTTAATATCAAGGATCACCATTTATTAGGCACATTCCTAACTATGTTTTAGTTTCAGAAATTTGTAGTAAGAGTATGTTTTTAATATAATTCTTTTAAGTTAGGCCTCGTGTATTATTTTTCAGGTATACATATGGGAAGCCAGTGAAAGGAGACCTAACACTTACATTTTTACCTTTATCCTTTTGGGGTGTGAAGAAAAATATTACAAAAACATTTAAGGTAACTTTTGCAGATATCTTATAACTTGGAATGGGGAAAAACTGTAAGTGTACTTTCTCTAGAAATAAGATTTTATACTGAATTAACCAAAAGTTGAGCATAAGAAAATCAAGAGCTTTCTATCATTGAACAAATGAGAATTTACCCTTTTTAAAAAAAATGATTGAAGTGGAAACAGAACCATTGTATTGTTGTGACCTAGTTTGGGTTTTATTTCTAAAATTTGAAGTGCTAAAGTGAAGAATGACATTGAAAAATTTTTAACAAAACAGATAAATGGATCTGCAAACTTCTCTTTTAACGATGAAGAGATGAAAAAGGTAATGGATTTTTCGGATGGCCTTTCTGAACACATGAATCTGTCTTCTCCTGGGCCGGTAGAAATTTTAGCCACAGTGACAGAATCACTTACAGGTTTGTAGACTTTGAAGTGAAGGTAAAGCTATTTCTGTTGTGCTGCTCTGTCATCTCTTATTATAATTGGTACGTTCATTTGAGGGCACTGTTGCCTAAGGATGCTAGTTAATGCTGAGATTGTCATGACTATTAGTCTAACTTGAAGAATGTTTTCATAATGAAGGGGAAACATTTTCTTTGAAAGGATGTACTTCAACCACCTGTGATAGGTATTTATAATCTTTTCCATCTCTGTTTTTTTTTTTTTTCAAACTGAAAACTACATGGAAGGGCTACCTTTTCAGTTGACTAACCATCCTCCTTTTTTTTTTTTTTTTTTTTTTTAAATAACATCTTCTGAAATCTCACCTGCTCCTAGACAGTTTTCTCTTTTAATAATAAAATAAAGGTTAATTACTTGGATCTTTTAGTTGCTATTGTTTAATGGCTTTTACCAATCCCCAAAAGTGCAAAAAGATTATCCTGTCAGTGGCCTGATCTCTGGTGCACATGTCATTGATTGGGGGACGCTAATGGTGCTCAGAAGGGATCCACAGAGGACATGTATGGTCCTCTTTGTGGCCAAGCCAAAGAGGCTTCTGTGTCCTGATATCCTAACCCCTTTGGGAAGTAGCTCAGATGGAGAGTTTTGGTGGATAGAAGCTGTTGGTAATATATTACTTTTACTTTCTAAATGGTGCAATTTCCAAAACAGGTATCTCAAGAAATGCAAGCGCCAATGTATTTTTCAAGCAACACGATTACATCATTGAATTTTTTGATTATGCGACTGTCTTAAAGCCATCTCTCAACTTCACAGCCACTGTAAGTTGGCATATTTATTAATTGTCTAAAGCAGTAAGTTCAATTTAGTGAAACAGAATGGGAAATAGTACTTTCAATGCTTTTCAAAAAATTTAAGCCCAAGGTCAGTAGATTACTTTTCCTCTTTAGATATATGAGGCACACAGAATTGTTTCCCAAGGACCTTTATCTAATTTATTTAAAAAAGTAGTTTCCAAAAAATTTTTCCTCACGATATATTTAATAAGTAATTCAAGTTAGATTTGAATTGCAACATTGAAGTTTTTATAAATTAATTGAAGGAATTAGATGGTAGTCAAAAAATTTCAATTTGATTTTTATAATGACTGATTTTAGTCCTAGCAAAGATGTAGCATTAAAAAGTATCAACTAATCTACTCAATTTTTTGAGAGAATACTGAATAACATTTATTGACTGAGTCAATAAATGGGGCTTACAGATCTAAGAAGGACCCAGTCTCTGCCCTGGAGTCACAGTGTTTGTGATGGTGACAAGAAAATATACACGTAACTGTAATTCAAGGCAGGATAAATCAGTGTCATGAACACATTTCTGTAGGGATTTAAAACAGGTGTTGGCAAACTTTGTCTGCAAAGGGCTAGATAGTATATACCTTTAGCTTTGAGGGCCATATGGTCTCAGTCACAACTGTGTGACTCTGACATTGTAGCATGAAAGCGGCCACAGCCCCTTGGTAACCAAGCGAGGGTGGTCACGTTCCAATAAAATCTTCCTTCCAAAGAGACTGGATTTGGCCTCCCTGCCTGTCATAGTCTTCTGGCCCCTGCTTTAAAGAAAGGAGGGTCACTTTTCGTTGAATAGATCAAGAGAAGTTTTAGAGTTTCTAGGTTGGTGGCTATGTGGAGATTTGGGGGGCAGGGATGCGCTCAGAGAGGGTCCTGTCCTGGTACCTCGCCCTAAACATCCCTTCCATCTCGCTCAATATCTTTTTATAATAAACCAGTGATCTAGTGAGAAAAAAAAGTTTTAGATAGCTTCTGATTTTAATAATCTTATCATTTAGACAGTTTGAAAAGGTAGTTAAGAAAACCCCCAGGAATCTGCAAATGGTAACTTGCAAATGAATAGAGGGAAACAAAGAGAGTTCTAGGAGGAGGAACTGGCTGTAGGACAGGGATGGGGGTCACCCAGGGATGCTTTATGGAGAAGCAGAAGATTTAGGCTATTTGTTACAAGATCTGCAGCATTTTCAGTGTTTGGATGTGTGGGTGGGGAATGAGATGAGCTGAGACGTCTACACAAGGCGAGAGCTTTGGTTGGCAAGCCAGGGTGCCTTCAGGTGACAGTGACTGGACCGGGGCAGTGACAGCAGAGAGCTCGTGTCCAGGAGAGGTCAGAGAGGAAGCAGGAGGCGAAGCTTGGGGATTGCGGAGGGTCCTCCGTGTCTCACATGCTCTAAGCAGTGAAGATCTTGGTGCCTTATGAACGTGGGAGGGGTGTGGCGAAAGCAGCGTTCCAGGGGGACTGATGGGGTCTGTGTGCAGGAGGGGGGCAGCAGCCCGGGCACGAGGCCAGCAGGAGGCTTGTGCTGCTGACTCTGGGTGGAGAGCATGTAAGAGATGTAAGACTTGGTGTGCATTGGAATTGGAAGGTGGGGAGAGGGAAGGGAAATTCAGAGATGTTAAGTCTGACGGAATTGTGGGATTAGCAAAAATAGGAAAAGCGAGATGGTTTCTCACCTTTAGATTTACTGAATTTGAGATGACAGGGATGTACAAGTAGAAATTTCCTGCAGGGGGTTGGAGGTGTTGAGTATGAGCTCCAGAGCCAGGTAAGGATGGCAGCAGGAGTGCTGAGACCTTTGAGGGTAAATGATAATGAGGCTTTGACAAATTCCCACATTTAGGGAGAGGGAAGGGGGATAAAAAAGGACACTGAGAGGATGTAGGAAGAGGGGTATGCAGTGAAAGAGGTTATTGTGGAGCCGTGGAAGGCAACAGGAGCCATAACAGCCAGACGGGAGGGGAGGTCGCCCAGAGAGACCACTGAACCTGGAAGTTAGGGGGCTGCCGAGGATTCTTGAGAGTTCAGTTTCATGGGAACAGCACAGATGGAAGCTGGATTCAACTAAACTTGAATCCTTTGCTTCTCTTGTTTACCTGATTTCAAAATGTTTTCTTTTGACAATTAGGTGAAGGTAACCCGTTCTGATGGCAATCAACTGACTCCTGAAGAAAGAAGAAATAACATAGTCATAATGGTGACGCAGAGAAACTATACCGAGTACTGGAACAGATGGGATGGTAGAAATCAGGAAATAGCGGCTGTCCAGATCGTAAATCATACTGTCCCCCCAAATGGAATCTTCAAGATTGAATTCCCAATCCTGGACGATTCCAGCGAGCTACAGTTGAAGGTGCCATCTGTTTCCCATCATTATGTTACTGTAGCAAACTTAAACTTGTCATCCTGTGGTAGGCACTCAACCTGTTGGGAGGTCACTTTGGTACACAGGAAGCGGACACATTTTTATTTTAAAAGAATGGGGGAAAGGGTTAAAAAGTGATTTAATGACAGCAGCTGAGAATTAGACTGAATGCTTCCTTGTAAATTCATTTTGAAGAGCAAAGTAAAATAGTGATCTGAAGATATGATGGAGAAGCCCCCAAACTCCCAGTCTAGGTGATTTTCAATCATTTGAAATGGTGTTTTGGCAGGAGCTGAGATCAAAGGGGAATATGTTTTTTACATTTACACTCCTTTGCTGGACTGAGGCCCCCAGCCGTTCCCTCTCCCTTTCTCGTGGTCACTCAGCCCTGTCAGTGTGACCTCTGAGTTTTTCTCTCACCAGTGGTAGATTGAATGAGCTGATATGATTTCTTGCTTATAGTTGAGTTCTGTATTGTGGGGAGAGGAAGGGATTCCTTTTCCATTTCCTTCTTTCTTCTCACAGTGTTTCCTGATAATACACCTTTGTTTTGGAAATAAGTTAGGACCGTCCGTACTTTTTTCCTCTTTGATTATGACGATGAAGACCATTTTACACGTTTACAGCTGTCACTTTCTTTATAGTATAAGCTGTAAAATGATGAAGACCCAATGTCTGGGGAATGTATTGTTTCCTGCGTGAAGAAAAGTGAAAGTGAATTTGACTTTCACTGATTGTCCAGCAGGTAACATCCTTTATCAAGGTGTTTCTAAAGATGAAACTTTACGGTTGCCTTTTCTTTTGTTATAGGCCTCTTTTCTTGATACTGTGAGTAGCATGGCTGTTCATGATATGTTTAAGTCTCCTAGTAAAACGTACATCCAGCTAAAAACAAGAGATGAAAATATAAAGGTAATGATTACAATCACTTGTTAATTATAATTGGGCTGTCTTGCCACTGATATGTATATATTAATTAAAATATTTTTTTTCTAGGTGGGATCACCTTTTGAGTTGGTGCTTAGTGGCAACAAGCAGTTGAAGGAGTTTAGCTATATGGTAATCTCTTACAGAATCTAAATTTATGATCTATTGTGGAATCGTCTGAAATAATGTCTACCTTAATTTTAAACTGAACTTACTGATTTTTAAAATTCAGCCTCACACTTAAAAGAAACTATTATATTTTAATGTATTGTATGTTATACATGCACAATATGTAATATTGGGTGTGGGCTTTCTCTAGTTGCAGCGAGCAAGGGCTACACTTCGTTGCGGTGCACGGGCTTCAGTACTTGTGGCACGCCAGCTCAGTAGTTGTGGCACCTGGGGTTAGTTGCTCTGTGGCATGTGGGATCTTCCAGGACCAGGGCTTGAAACCGTGTTCCCTGGATTGGCAGGTGGATTCTTAACCACTGCGCCACCAGGGAAGCCCCTCTTACAGAGTATTTTATGTCTAAGTTGTATATAAATTTACTTTGCAAAATTTTACATTTTGTTCCTTTACCACAATGAATTATTATAAGATATTGAATATAGTTCCCTGTGCTATATAGTAGGACATTGTTGTTTATCCATCATATATATATATATATATATATATATATGTAGTTTGCATCTGCTAATCCCAATTCATCCCCCCTCTACCTTCCCCACTGACAGCCACAAGTCTCTTCTCTGTGTCTGTGAGTCTGTTTCTGTTTTGTAGATATGTTCATTTGTGTAGTATTTTAGATTCCACGCGTAAATGATATCATATGGTATTTGAATTTCTCTTTCTGACTTACTTCACTTAGTATATTATCGTACTAGGTTCATCCATGTTGCTACAAATCAGCCTCACACCTTTTTAAGCTGTCCTTTTTATATTGAAATCAAACTCTTTTTTTCTTTCTTCACCCATATTTGCATTTCCAGTTTAAGATGAATAATGAAATCTTGCATTATGTTTAAAATTTAAAATTCTATGAGATAAGCCACATATGTTCATTATAGAAAATTATAAAACACAAGGAAAACAAAAACAAATAAAAATGCTCCCCATAAATTGTAGTTTTGCTCATCTAGCTCTCTCAGTGGTGCTCTGCATCCCTTCCACTCAGAAATAGATTCTTGACCGTCAAGCTGCTGTTGGCTCAATTATGGTTGCTTTAGCTTATCCTTTTCTAATTACTAGCGTGTACTCTCTGTGTTGGTCAGGGAGGTTTATTTTTGTGTGTGTGTTCAAAAAGGATTTGAAGTTGCTTTAAGTCAAGAATTTGTATGTATGCTTAAAATTATGATAAACATAGCTGCCATTGAGATTCTCACTAGCTTTAGCATATAATAAAACTCATGTACTCTTCTTTTCAGGTGGTGTCCAGGGGACAGTTAGTGGCTGTAGGCAAGCAAAATTCAACAACTTTTTCCTTAACACCAGAAAATTCTTGGGCTCCAAAAGCCTGTATTATTGTGTATTATATTGAAGATGATGGGGAAATTATAAATGATGTTCTGAAAGTTCCTGTTCAGCTCGTTTTTAAAAATAAGGTAAGGTTTAAGGTAATGATGTTTAAAAGAAAACTTCATATTAGTAAAGTCTGAGAAATGTAATATTTCTTTAGAAAAGTGTCATGAAACCAAATTGGTTAGAAATTTATATCCATTTCTAGAACTACAGATAAACCTCTTCATATTTAATTACTGTGTATCTGTTTTCACCTTTGGAATTATTGTACACTGTGCGTCTTCTTTGTAAGTCATGGTTCTTGGCTTTAAGACTTTAGTTCAAATCCAGGCTCTTTCAGGATTTCCCAAATGGTGGAGTCAATATTGCTCTGGCATGGAATTCCAATGGCAATATATGTGTGGTGTTGCTATTTGTGTGGGAGTGAAGTGAGGGGTGTAGGAGGGAGTGAGGCATCTGCAGTGATGTGTGGAAGGAGAGCTGGGCTTTGGTTTATCCATTTCATCAGTCTGGAAAATAACCCAGGACGAATTTACAATGAGCTTGGCTGCTTTGCATGTGGAGATCTCTGTGGAGTTTTGTCTCCACACATAGCAGTGATTTTTATAACCTACGGTGTGTAGCTTGTGTAGGAAACACTCCTGGGCCCCAACTCTGAGAAGTAACCAGATTGCAAGATTGACAGGTGGAGTTCAATTATCTCATACATATTAAAATGAGCCATTGTTCTCACTAAAGGCTGCTGCCATCTCAGGACCTCTGAAGCAAAATAATCATTATTATTATTACTATTATTTTTAATATTTATTTGGTTGCGCCGGGTCTTAGTTGTGGCAGGTGGGCTCCTTGGTTGCAGCTCCAGGGCTCGTTAGTTGTGGCTCACTGGCTTCTTAGTTGCAGCACATGGGCTCTTTAGTTGTGGCATGCAAACTCTTAGTTGCAGCATGCATGTGGGATCTAGTTCCCTGACCAGGGATCGAACCCGGGCCCCCTGCCTTGGGAGCGCAGAGTCTTATCCACTGCACCACCAGGGAAGTGTGACGAAAGAAACGGAAGAACAGCTTCAGGGCTAACAGTACATTTTGACTTCTGTAAGAGACTTGCTTTGCTTACTTGCTTGGGGCAGGAAGAACCGGGTTCCTGACTGGCTGATTCAAAATTAAACAGCTCCCTCCCTCCCTGGGAACTTCCCGTCCTGTGAAGGGTATAAAAGCCTCGCCCGACTGTTAGTCGGGGTCTCACTCGCTTCTCTCCGAGTGGGACCCTGTCCGGACAGTTTGTGTAAGCTTCTATACTTGTACTTGTATAAATCCTTTGCTAATCTTTCTGCTTGGTGTTGGTGATTCTCGGGTGTCCTTGGTTGGGACACGGGTCGCATTTACCGGGGAACTTGACTCCAGGCGTGTGGGTCCCGGACCGTAACAGAAGTCCCCAATAATCATTATTTTAAAGTAGTGATTTGCAGAGTACAGTTCTTCTGGTAGCATTTTCCCCCTGAATTTGTTAAAATTTTAAGAAGTAGCAGTTGTCATCCATGCCTTTTTTATAGAGAACTGTTAACTCTAACTTTGACTGTCAAAATATAATACAAACTTCTATTTTCTGTCTTATGAAAAGAATTTTTTAAAAAACAGTGCTGTATTCTGTCAGTTTCAGAGCACAATTTTTGACTTTTTGATTTTTGACTCCATTAGTCCCCTGAGGAAGGTGAATTTTAAAGTAGGAGTAAAGCTTAAACATGGAGGCACACATCTCTGAAAGTGAGAGCAGGTTCTAAAAAAAGTTGCTGTGTAAAAGGCTTTGAGGAAGCAGACTGTATAAATAACTTCCAAGAAATTTCTTAGATATGAGAGATAAGAAATTAGTTTCAGTTGTGTTTGCAAAGATAAGTCTTCCATTTTTATTTGATAATGTTTACCACATTTACTCTGAAAGAAACTGCATATTTGGAAATAAAATATGTTTCAACACAAGCACATTAATGAATCTTTGTTGATGTTCAGTAATGACTGTGGAATAAATGAATGAGATGTGGAAGGGGCAAGAGATCATCCGCACAGAAGTGCAGGTTGGAGCCATGGGGTCACTGACGTGCAGAACAAAGAATGAGAAGTGCAAAGTTTGCATGTGATGCAAACTGTGAGTTACCTTAAACAAGGGGTAAGGAAAGGTATTCTTTCTGTTTCACTTGTTTAAGGTATAAGTGGGGAAGAGTAAACTAGATACAATGGCTCGAGAGGTAGGTGAAAGAAAGATGGCATTGGACAAGTGAAACAGGCAAGGAAGACTTTGTTCAAGACATTTGCAGTAGGGGAGAGAGACTGAACTCAACTCCACTGAAACAAAAGGCAGGAGGGTTTTTAAGCACTGGTGTGAGTTAATGGAAAAGTACTGGAAGACCATGGGGGAGGGGTTGGTCAGCGTGATGAGGCCGTCTGTGTTTGGTAACTGGAGTTTATAAGTTAGGCTTCTGTTCATCTACAGAGACTGGGAGATCAATCAGGGCTCTTTCTTGATGATTACACTTCAGAAGGATGGCTCCCAGGTCTTTGAGAGAGACATTCCTGC